>NW_027527141.1:229816-331813 GCF_008692635.1 Crocuta crocuta
AAAAAAAAAAAAGAGAGAGAGAGAGAACATGTTTTTGATTGGAGGGGAAAAAGATGAGCTGCTTCACCGAAAAATACCAAAAGCGTGCAGTGATTAAAATATGGATTTTATTTTTCACTCCGTTGATGTTCAAATAGATGTTACCTATCAATAGGAAGCTCCTTCTAAGATCCTGATTCAAGGATCCAGTCTGCTTCTGTCTTTTGTTTGCACCAAATAGTGGTCCTCATAGTTGCCTTAGGTGCTAGTGTCTAATTGGAATATGAGAAGAAAATGCCTCAGTGAAAAAGGAGATGTACACACTTTTGTTCACCTACTATTTGTGAAAACTTCTATAGACCCACTTAAAAGCAACTGGGATCGAGTAATGCAGTCCTTAGCTAGACAGTGGTTTCTGAGCAACAGCCCTACAATATTAAAGGCCATCATCACTGTGATGTTTAGCCACTTGTCTCTGACACAAGAAAAGTTTACAAAGACAATGATTTCTGCTGTTTTATGCCAGTACTTGTGGATGAGAAACATATCTTTATCTGTATATATTAAATTGTGTTTAATGTATAGAATCATCATCTAATTTTGTTTTAAAATTAAGCACTTTTTAATAAATTAAAAGAATGCTGTAGGCATTCTAATCCTGATTACAGAAACAAAATATGTACAGTATTAACACATACTGAGCCAAGGCTTGGTAGGTCCCAGCTGCTCACTCAAAGGCATTTGCAATAGCATTTCTAGTTGAGTGGGAAAAAAATTCAAGTAATTTGGAAAAGAGCATTCTAATCTGGAGCATTGTTAAGAGGGTCATTAATTAGTCCTGGGAAGCAATATATTTTGAAAGAACACTGAAAGCTTGTAAAATGAGAGGGGTTGATTAACTCTTAGTAGAAGAAATGTTTTCAGTGTACCTCTGTCTTTAGCCTCACTTTTTCAATATATTCAATATATGGCATATAGTTAAAACCTATAGTTTAGTGATATGTTCATGTCAGAGGTCACAGCACTATATCTGCCTACTCACATATGTCAATAGACGAATTGTGATTTTTATTATATTGTTTGTGAATTCTTAATTCTTGTAGTACATATGCACTGTCAATTATATACTAGAAGAAAGAACACTTATTGGACAAGATCACAATAATATTTTGATTTATAGTCCATAAAGTGCATGCTTATTGAGAAAGACATTTTAAAAACCCAAATTTTGGGGCACCTGGGTGGCTCAGTCGGTTGAGCATCTGGCTTCGGTTCAGGTCAGGATCTCCTGATTCGTGAGTTCAAGCCCCGCGTTGGGTTCTGTGCTGACAGCTCAGAGCCTGGAGCCTGCTTCAGATTCTGTGTCTCCCTCACTCTTTGCCCCTCCCTTGCTCATGCTCTGTCTCTCTGTCTCAAAAACAAATAAACTGTGAAAAAAAAGAAAACCAAATTTGGACAGAGTACATACCTAAAATTGTTTGGCCATGTCTTTCTTTTGAAAATAAAGTTTTCATTCATGGTTATATTGATTTATAATTCCAAACGATATGTCATTTGTCATTATTATAGATTTAAGTAAATAGCTTATATTTTGCCATTCTTTCTAACATAAATATACATGCAAAGATGAATGAATTGAAAGTTGAAATCAAGAAATCAAATGAGTATTAGTTAGGCTACCTGGTTACATGTAAGCTGTTGAGTTCCAAAGTAATAAACTTCTAGTCACTAAGAAACATTGCAGAAACAGATACACGTCTGTGGAATATGAAATGTAAACACAATAAAACCTTGGATTGTAAGTAACTTGTTCTGTAAGTATTCTGCAAATATTTCTAATAAATTTTAACTTGATAAACAAACAATGTCTTGCAATATGGGTAGTATGTGATGCTGAACATCACGTCATCACAACTGAGCCAATGGTTCTGGAAATTCACTCTGATATATGATGCTTTGGATTACAAGCATGTTCCTAGAATGAATTATGCTCGCAAATCAAGGTTTTACTGTAATGAAAAGTTAGTTATGCTTCTAAGGACCAATATTTTCACTTTTCAAATGAATATGCCTGTCTACTTGCTACATATTCTATAAGGAATACTTCATATGCTTATAGATGTTCATTCATGTGGTAGGAGCTTACTTTATACAACTGCCTTGCATCCCATTTTTTTCTGCTCCTTCTTGAATTTATTTCCATATCTGGCTTAATATATTTTGGGTTTCTTGCTTTGTGCTTTATTTTTCATTTAGTTAAGAAAATAAACTTTATGTTTTCCTTTTTTATTTCTTCTTTGATCTGCTTGAAGTGTATTATATTGTTTCCAAATACTGGGAGATTTTTTAGAGAACGTTTAGTTTTTTTTTCTAATTTAATTTCGTTATGCACTAAGAATATATTTTGTATGAGTTTGAACTGCTTAAACTTGTTAAATTACATTTTATGACCCAGAATTGTTCTGTATGTATCCCAAAATGTGTATTTTGCTATCCATACGTGGAACAAGAGCCTATAAATGTCAGTCAGAGCAAGTTGTTTGTGTTATTCATGACATCTGTATATTGTTAAATTTGTCCACCAGTTACAGAGGTTAAAATCTCCAAATATAATTGTTAAAATGTTTATTTCTCTTTGCATTCCTGTCAACTTTTGCTTCATGTATTTTGTAGCTTTATTAGTAGGTACATTAATACTAATACAGATATTCACATTTGTTTTTTACTAGTGTAAATATAGCATATATTTTCTCATCCTATCATTCTTACCCTATCTGTGCCATTATATTTAACATACGTATTCTATGGCAACACAGAGTTGGATCTTGCTCTTTGATCCAATAAAAAAAATCTGTGTTTTAATTGAAGGGCTTAAACAATATACATTTAAAGTTATAATATTAGGTTTAAATCTATCATTTGGTGTTTGGTTTCTTTTTGTTCCATCTGTTTTTATTTCCTTATCCTTTTTCCCCGCCTTCTTTTCAATTTATTGAGTAATTTTTAAATGACTTGGCATTGTCTATTAGCTTAATTTTTATAACACTTTCTTTTATTATTTTCGTAGTTGTGTTAGGTTCTATAGTACAAAGTTTAGACTTATTTATTTAAAATTCTGCCTCCAGAAATTTTATATCATTTCAGAGATAGAGGCAGAATCTTGCAATAGTACACTTCCATTTAGCATCTCCTAGATGCTATGGTTTCATGCCTTTTACTTTCACATAAATTATAAACACACAACGTATTCTTTAATAGTCTATTATTGTTGAAACCACCAATTACCTTTCTCCTAGGAATTTTTGAGATATAATCACATAAAATATTCTTCACTAAAAATATTCAATTAAGAATTTTGGGGGTAGTCACAAAGTTGTACAACTATGACTGTAACCTAATTATATATTTTTAATATCCTCCAAAAGAAATTCCGTACCTACTAGTAGTTATTCTTTGCTCCCCACCCCACCCTCTACCTATTATTTTTTTGGATTCTGGACATTTCACATAAATGGAATAATATATATTCTCGAATGCTCATATAAATGTAATTATAAAATATATGGCATACTGTGAATATCTTATTCACTTATAACAAACGATATTTCTGCTACTATTGAAATGATCATATGGTTTTATTCTTCCTCTTATTGATGCGATATATCACATTGATTGTTTTGTGAATATTGGACCCCTCTTAAATCCCCAGAATAAATCTCACTTGACCATCGTGTTTTATAGGTGCATTTTTAGATTTGTATCGCTAATATTTTGTTGATGATTTTTACATCTATGTTTATCAGAGGTATTGGCTTATAGTTCTCTTTTTTTTGTAGTGTCTTTATTTGATTTCAATACCAGGGTAATGATACTTCGTAGAATGAATTTGAAAGCTTTATTCCCTCTTCTATTTTTTGGAATAGTTTGAGAAGAATAGATATTAACTCTCCTTTAAATGTTTGGTAGAATTCACCTGTGAAGCCTACAGATCCTGGACTTTGGTTCGTTGGAGTTTTTTTGCTCACTGACTCAATTTCATTGCAGGAAATCAATGCCCAAATTTCGTATTTCTTCATGATTCAGTTTTGGATGGTTATGTGTTTCCATGATTGTATCCATTTTTTCTAGATTGCTAATTTGGTGGTATATAATTTTTCATAATATTTTCTCATAATCCTTTCCATTTATGTAGTGTCAGCTATTACTTCTTTCCTTTCATTTCATTTAGTTTATTTGCATCATCTTTCTCTCTTGTTTTCATTTGTTTGCTTATGAAACTGAATACAGGTTTATCAATGTTATTGATTTCTTCAAAGAACCAACTCCGTATTTCATTTGATCTGTTCTGTTGTATTTTAGTTTCCATTTTGATAATTCTGCTTCAATATTTATGATTTCCTTTCTTCTACTTGTTTTGGGTTATGTTTGTTCTTATTTTCTAGCTCCTTTAGGTGCAATGTTAGGGTAGTTGGTTGAGATTTTTCTTGCTTCTTAAGGTAGGCCTGTACTGCTATAAACCTCCCCTTCAGAATGGCTTCTGAGGTCTCAAAGATTTTGGACAGTTATGTTTTTATTTGCATTTGTTTCCATGTTTTTGTTTATTTGTTTGTTTCTTCTCTGATTACTTGATTGACTTATTCATTGTTTAATAGCATATTATTCAACCTCCCTGTATTTGTATTTCTTTCCGATTTTTTTTCTCATGGTTCTTTTCTAATTTCATAGCATTGTACTTGAAAAAGATGCATGGTATGATTTCAGTCTTTTTGACTTTGTTGAGACTGCTCTTGTGGCCTAATATGTGATCTGTTCTGAAGAATGTACCATGTGCACTTGAAAAGTATATGTGAATTATGCTGCATTAGGGGCTTACAGGTGTAAAAGTTCCCTACTATTATTGTATTACTATTGATTTTTTTGTTTGTTTGCTAACAGCTGCTTTATATATTTGGGTGCACCAATATTGGGTGCATGAACATTTACAATTATTATATCGTTTTGTAGGTTGTTTCTTTTATGAGTATATCATATCCTTTGTCTCTTGTTATAATTTTTATCTTAAAGTCTGTTTTGTCTGATATAAGTATTTTTACCCAGCTTTTCTTTCACTTGCATTTGCATAAGTGCTTTCCATCTCTTCACTTTCAATAGGTATGTGTCTTTAGGTCTGAACTGAGTCTTTTGTAGGCATCATGGGTCTTGCCTTTTTATCCATTGCACTACCATATGCTTTTTGAATAGAACATTTAGTCCATTTACATTCAAAGTAATTATTCACAAGTATGTACTTATTGTCATTTTGTTACTTTTTTATGGTTGTTTTTGTAGTTCTTCTCTGTTCACTTCTTTTCTTGCTGTCTACTCTGAGTTTGCTCACTTTCTTGAGTGATGTACTTGAATTTCTTTCTCTTTATTTTTTGCATATTTGTTACTGAGGTTTTGATTTGTGATTACCATTATGTTTGTATATAACATCTTATGCATATAGCCATCTATATTAATTTCATGGTCACTTAAGTTTGAGCCCATTCTTTACTCCTCTCCCCTCTGCCCATGTTTTTGGTATATGGTGTCATAGTTTACATTCTTTTTTTAAAGAAATCCCTTGACTGATTTTTTTTATAGATACAGTTGTCTATACTGTTTTTGTGCTTCGTACTTTTTTAACTCTTACTTATATTCTTTTCTTTCCACTCAGAGTCTGGTTTAACATTTCTTGTAGCAGTTTTGTGAATTTTGTTAACTTTTGTTTGACTAAAAAAGTCTTTATCTTTCCTTCTATTGTGAATGATAGTTTTGCTGGATAGAGTATTCTTGGCTGTGGGTTTTTTCCTCTTTCAGCACTTTGAATATATCATGCCACTCCCTTCTGGCTTGCAAAGTTCTGTTGAAAAATCTCCTGATAACCTTATTGAGATTCCCTTGTATGTAACTTTTTTTTCTCTGTTGCTAAATGAAAATTCTCCCTTTATCAGTACATTTTGCTTCTTTAATTGTTGAATCTTACTGTGGACATCCTTGGGTTGATTTTTTGGGGGGCTCTTCATGCTTCCCAGATCTAGATTTGTACTTGCTTCCTCAGATTCAGGAATTATCAGCTGATATTTCTTCCAATAAATTTTCTGCTCCCTTTTCTTTCTTCTCTTTCTGGGATCCCTATAATGCAAATGTTACTACACTTCGTTAAGTCACTGAGTTCCCTTAGCCTATTCTCATTTTTTTATTATTATTTTTATCTCTCCTGTTCAGCTTGGTTACTTTCCATTACTCTGTCTTCCAGGTTGCTGATCTGTTCTGCTTCCTCTAGTCTCTTATTCCCTTTAGTGTGCTTTTAATTTCAAGTATTTGTTAAATCTCTAATTGCTACTTTTTTATGTTCTCTGTCTCTTTGTTGAGGGTCTTGCTGAAGTCCTCCATTCTTTGCCCAAGTTCCATATCTTTATGACCCTACTTTAAATTCTCTATCAGGCATATTACTTACCTCTGTTTCATTTAGGTCTCTTGCCATGGTTTTGTCCTTTCATTTGAGACATGTTCCTCTGCTATTTTGTTTTATATAACTCTGCCTACTTTTATGTGTTAAGAAACTCACTTCTGTCTCCTGCTTTTGAAAGTAGTGGCCTTATGGAGGAAAGGTCCTATGGTACCCTGCAGTACAATGCTCCCAGTTTACCAGAACCTGATGCTTTAGGGGTACCTCCTATGTGTGTTGTATGTTCCCTTCTGGTGTGGTTGAGTTGCTTTTGCCTTCAGTTCAGTCATATGCAATGGCTCACTTTAACTGTTGTGGGCAGCATTTGGTCCCTGTGTCACTAATGAGCTAGTCTTGGGCCACCTTGTGCTTGAATTGAGTCTGACCGGGTACTTGCCAGAGATTCAGTAGCACTAAGCTAGAGGGCACTTTCCCTGTGTTGTCCCATGAGAAGTTTTCTTTGGTGGATGGGGCCTTCAGTCAGACCAGATGTCTAGACTCAACCAATTGCTAGGACTGCAACTGGACTGGTGTGTGTGGTTATTGTCCCCTCTCCCTAGGTCAGAAGTCACTTTGGAGTGGTGCTGATGCTGTTTGGGCTGCTTTCATAGTGCCAGGCTTGTGGCACAATTTTGGATGGGCTCTGGGCAAGGGCATATTGGCAGGGCATGTGGTGTTAGCAAGGTTTGCGTCAGGTCAATTGTGGAAGGAGACCTGGAGCCATTTTTGGAAACTCCTGCTATAGAGTTGGAGGAGGTGGATCCACCAAAGTATACAGGCATAGGGCCACCAGGAAATGTAGGGGTAGGGTGCTCAGTGCCAGCAGGGTCCATACTAGTCAGCCGTGAGAGGGTCTTACATATGCCCAAAACTGCCAATGCCATCTGGGTTGGAGGGGATGGATCTGCCAAAGCATGTGGCGGTGGGGTACAATGTCAACAAGTTAGGTAGGCAGTGTCAGTGCTGCACTGGTTCACATGGGTATCTGTGTATGTAGGAAGAGAAGTTGTGCCCACCAGCTCCTTTGTTTCTGGAGAGGTCTCCCACTGATGCCTGCCCCTCCAGCACATGCACTGAGATTAGTAAACAAAAAATAATCTCCTTCCTGTATATCCCAGGTGTTTTTCACACAGCTGCTTCTATGCTGTATCTCTATGGGTCCTTCTTCATACTATCTTTTTAAGGTTGGGGACTCAGTTTCCTCTCATTCTCCTGACTCTCTCAGAGCTGGGCCTGCTGATTTTTAAAATTCCAAATGTTAAGTCCCTTTGTTTTAAGAACTCTTGAAACTATGCCCCACTTGTTTCATGTGGGTTGGGACTTGGTGTGAGGGTCTGGTCCTCTCCCCTTTCCATGTCTGCAATATTTCTTCCTCTCACAGACAGTCCTAGGAGTCTGTTTGGCTCCCGTTTGCATCTCTACCTTTCCTATCCTCTTGATGTGTCTTCTCTAAATTTCTCTGTGGAGAGTCTGTTTTGCCAATCTTTGAGTCATTTTATGGGCTATTTACACTGATGTGGGTGTTATCTGCTTACATTAATGAGAGGAAGTGAGTTTAGAGTCCTCCTATTCACCATCTTCCCCAGAAGTCCCTATACAATTATTATTATTTTTTTTAGGATGGAAAGTTATCTTTTATTTTATTTGTTTATATCGATGGGGAGGGAGGGGGAGAGAGGGAAGGAAGGAGACATTCCTAGCAGGCTCCACGCCATCAGCACAGAGTCCGATAAGGGCCTGGAACTCACAAACCATAAAATTAGGACCTGAGCCAAAATCAAGAGTCAGATACTTAATCAACTGAGCCACCCAGGTGCCCCTATAATTATTTTTTAAATCAGTTAAGAAAACAAAGAAAACTATACATTTTTGTGTCTTTTATAATTTTATAATTAACTTTACTGGGTTTTGTTTTGTTTTGTTTTGTTTCTTTGTGTGGATTGGAATTACAGTTTGTGATCATTCTTCATATAGAAGAAATTCTTTTAGTATTTCTTGTATGGCAGGTCAGCTAGCAACAATTTCACTTAGTGTTTGTTTATCTGGAAAAGGGTTTTCCCTTCAGTTTTAAATATTTTTTAATGTTTATTTATTTTTGAGAGAGAGCAGAGGAGGGGCAGAGGGAGAGAGAGGGATACAAAATCCGAAGCAGGCTCTGTGCAGTCAGCACAAAGACAGATGTTGGCCCCCAACTCAAGAAATGTGAGACCATGACCTGAAGTGAAATTGGACACTAAACTGACTGAGGCACCCAGTTGCCAGATCCCTTCAGTTTTGATAAACTTTACTGGATGTAGGAATTGGTTGAAAGTTCTTTTGTTTGGTTGGTTGGTTTTTCTCTGAGTACTTTAAATATTATATCCCATGACCTCTGGCATTTTTTTTCTTTATGCGAAGTTAGCTGTTAATGTTATTGCATCTCCCCTTTTAAGTTGTACATTTTTTTTTCTCTTACTGATTTCCAGACTTGTCTCTCTTGTCTTTAACTTTAAGCATTTTAATTATAATATGTTGGTTTGTGGGCCTCTTCATTTATGCTATTTGGAGTTTTTGAACTCCCTCGATATGTAAGTTATTTCTTTCAGCAAATTTCAATAAATTTGAAAATTTTTCAGCCATTATTTTAGTTTGCATGTTTTGTCTTCTCCTTTGTCTCTTTTTCTTCTAATGTACTCTCTTTACATGTATACCAAGTATTTTTTAAAAAATTTTTAATGTTTTTTTACTTATTTCTGAGAGAGAGAGAGAGAGAGGGAGAGAGGCAGTGTGTGCAGGGGAGGGTCAGAGAGAGAGAGGTATAGAATCCGAAACAGACTCCAGGCTCTGAGCTAGCTGTCAGCACAGAGCCCGATGCCCGATGTTCGAGCCGTGGGCTCAAACCCACGAACTGTGAGATCATGACCTGAGCCGAAGTCAGAGCTCAACCGACTGAGCCACCCAGGCGCCCCCATGTATACCAAGTATTTTAATGGCATCCTACATTTCTCTGAGTATTTGTTATTTTTTCTTCATTTTTACCCTTCTGTTCTTTGACTTGCATAATTGCTGTCAACGTATCCTCAAGTTTCTAGTTCTTTATTCTTCCAGTTGAAATCTACTATCGAGGCTCTCTAATGAATTTTTGTTTGTTTACTTTTCAACTCCACAGTTTTCTTTGAATTTTTTTAACTTCTATTTTATTGACATTCTCTACTTGAAGAACCATTGCTATCAAATCTTCCTTTACTTTCTAATCATGGTTTCGTTCTGTTCCATGAAAATATTCACAATGGCTACTTTGAGATCTTTTTCTATTGAATCTGACATTTGTTCTACAAACTAGATACGTAGATATGGGGGAGTTTCTTTTATATCCCTTTTTTTCTGTTGTATGGTATACACACACACACACACACACACACACATGTCCCTGAATTTTGTTATTGAAATCTAAACATTTTATGTAATATATTATAACAAATCTTGGTTGTTCCCCTATCCATGGGGCTTATTATTGTTTTCTTTTTGTGTTTGTTTTCATTTTTTTCCCTTATTTAACACACAGCTGGATTATGTTATTGAAGTCTATCTTCCTTCTTCAACAGAGTTAAGTCTCATATTGCTATTTTTTTTTTGCGTTTTTTTTAACGTTTATTTATTTTTGAGACAGAGAGAGACAGAGCATGAGCTGGGGAGGGGCAGAGAGAGAGGGAGACACAGAATCCAAAACAGGGTCCAGGCTCTGAGCTGTCAGCACAGAACACGACGTGGGGCTTGAACCCATGGACCATGAGATCATGAGCTGAGCCGAAGTCAGACACTTAACCGACTGAGCCACCCAGGAACCCCTCATATTGCTTTTTTGGAAGGAGCCTATATGTATGCCATGGTTACCTTGGGATGACTGATACTGGTAAGGGATCTTTTCTACTGATTTTCCTATCATACCTAGCTGTTAAACTCCACTAATTACCAGCCGATTGCTCTATTGTTTTCTATAATGACTTGGGAAATAAATCCTTCTACAAACTAATCCTATCAAAGTGTGGATTCCCTGAAGGAATAGTTTCTGAGGTCATTGTTTGGTCTTTGTTTTGATGCCAGGAGGTTTCTTCCCAGCTATCTCAGTTCCACTTCATCCCTACAGACTAGCCATCCTACACTGTAAGATATGTCTTTAGTAGAGCCATGGATTTTTTTTTCCCCAATATCTTTCACCACATTCTTCACTGTTCTTGAGAGTATACTTAGTCTTAAACATGTCCAGGCTCGATTGCAAATGCAATCTGTTCCTTTGGGATGAAATTAGAGGTTTCATGTTTTATGGCCTGCTTCTCTTTTGTCCCCTTTTTGCCAAACATTTTCTGAGTCAGGGGTTAGGAGCTGAAGGTCGGGATAATGGTCAACTTTTCAGTGACTCTTGGAGCTGAATACTTGGTAGAGGAGGGCAGAAGCCTAAGGTCTTTTGTCCTTGCCTCTTCTGGCATTGGACCACCCCCTCATGAGTCAGGTAAATGGGATCTCAGTATTTTCAACGTGTCATGTCCAAGGTAGAGACACTGTTTGAATAGTGAGAGTTATTTTAATTAGAAGAAAGCCCCCACCTCTCAATGGTACTTGTCATGAACAGAACTTCAGCAACAGGCCAATGAGGCCGTAATGGGAAGTGCTGAAATCTTGTTCCCCTGAGGAAGAGTGCTTTATAGCTGGGAACTGAGAAGTGAAAACCGGATGTGTTCTTTGCTGCAACATCTGGAGGGGAGTCTCCATCTCAATGAGCTGAGAGGATGGGGAAGTAGGCAGCGCTGGTTCAATACCACAGGCTCTGGCATTTTTTTACTGAATTTTTATAGGTTTTCTTGCATATATATTCCTTCATTTACTATTTGCCTTTAGGGACATTTGCAAAGGGTTTGAATTCTTTTTTCTTTTTTTAATAATTTTCACTAATTTCTCTGGGAAGCAGTTCAGCAGAACTCTTCATACTGTTACACCTAAAATCAATCTCTAGTAATGATCCATTTCTAACAATATTTAACATAATTAAACATTTATGTTGTTCTTCAATATACCTTTTATAGTTACAAAATAGAAGTACCAATGTTAAAACTAATAATAAAGTTACTAGATTCAGTTTATTACACCTTAACAACTTATTTATTATTCTTAATTTATCACAACATAGATGTGCAATCAAAATACTATCTTTTAAAAGTATTTGAAGTAATTATTTGTAAAGTTAGATTTTCAATTTGATAGGTAGCCAAATTTATTTCATTTCATGATTTTTTTGCTTTATCTATATCAAAATTTTGTCTTTTTGTTTTCAAGTTAAATATATGCATATATGTTCGTGTTCTTTCCTCCTTTATGCCAATATGGGATAAATACTCTTTGAACAAAACTTTATTTTTAATTCAACAATATATGAAGGTCACTTGTTATAAAGAAATTTTTTTTAATTAAGGAAAAATTGCTTTTCTTTTTTTATATATATAATGTTATATCACTGCATTAGAAGTACATAACATTTCAACCAATACTCTATTTATGTATATTTGGGTCACAATAGTCCTTAATACTACAAATAATACTACAGTGAATAGGGATGACCTATATTATTTCAATTTTTACTTCCTTTCCTTCTTTCTTTCACTTTTTTTCTTGGTTTCTCTCTTTTTTCTTTTCTTTTGCTTTTTTTCATTATTCCTGGCTTCCTTCCTTCTTTCCCTTTCCTTTTTTCTTTTCTTCCATTTTCTTCTCTCCTCTTCATTTCTCCTTCCATTCCTCCTTACCTCTCTCATTTATTTTGTAATATCAAAATTCAGAAGCCATTAATTTTTACTTAAAATATAATCTAAAACAATGTTAACTGTGTCAAAGTGCTTGCTTTGAGGTATCTGTCTTTGATCTTTAGTTTTGATAGATCATTAAAGTTACATAATTATTTTGATATGCCACTAGAAGATATTATGCTAAGTGAAATAAATCAGACAAAAAAAGATAAATACCTTATGATTTCACTCATATCTGGAATCTAAAAGAACAAACAAACAGAAAAATAGAATCAGATCTATAAATACAGAAAACAAACTGATGGTTGCCTGAGAGGAGGGAGTGGGGGGGAATGGACAAAGTAGGTGAAGGTGAGGAAGAGATATAGGCTTCCAGTTATGGAATAAATAAGTCATGGGAGTAAAGGGAATAGCATAAAGAATGTCAATGATAGTGTAATAACAGATACAACTCCATTTATGGTGAACATAGCATACATGTATAAATGTATCCAATCACTATGTTGTACACTTGAAACTAATGTCACATTTATGTCAAGTATGCTCAAAAATATAAATGTTTAAACATAAAAGTTGTATTGCCTAGGTTTGCAAAGGGCAAACCATATATGTGGCAGTTACCAGGTGACAGGAGAAAAAAAATTCTAAAGATTAAATAAAATGATAGGATAGGAAGAGCTGTGAGCAACAAGAAAGAACCAAATAACAAAATAAAAATTTGGAAAGGAAAAAGAGAACCACACAGATAAAAGCCCCAATTATGTAGCTAGTGGTATGCAAAATATTTTGAGCAATAGACTGAATAATTAAAGATCTGGCTACTTTCTCTCAATTTCTTGTTCATATTGTGATGTTTAAAAAATATTTGTGTTTTTTCTGCTTTCTTAATTTATGCTAAACCAGATACTCTAACACTGTGGAGCCACCCTAATTTTTCCATGGCAAATTTCAGAGGTTCTTAGTAGTGCTCATGATATTAGATAGCTAGAATATAAAAATTATAACATATATTATAATGTATATTGTTTCACTTTGAAACTTTGAAAGAAATATTTAAAATGAGATGACTGATCACCTGTATTCGTCTGAAGGAGAAGAGCTATTCAAGAGACCATTATAGATATAATGCTTGTATTTTCCTTCACAGTCTATTTTTACTTACAACTTAATGGTTCTTAATATGTGGAAGGGATTCCTGGTGTTGTGTGTGTGTGTGTGTGTGTGTGTGTATGTGTGTGTCTGTCCTTACAATTTCCTAGCTATATTTTGTATTCACTTTCTTTATAGAAGTTCTTTCTTCTTCTCTTATTTTTAAAATTTCATATCAGAACAAGTTAGCAATATATAGGTTGAACAGTTAGCTGGAGTGGAATGTTCTGGGTACTGATTTTCATCCTTGGGTGTGTATTTCTGTGGAATATTCCCAGGAGTGCATTATGGTTTTCGACAAAACATTTCCCTGCTTGTTACCTTTTTTTCAGCAGCCTCATCTCAGCTATGCAACAGTGGGAACATATGGGGTTCATTGCTCTTTTCTTACACCAAATAGAGTAAAAACTGACTGAAAAATCATTCTGAACAGACAAGCACACAATGTGCTAGGTTAAATGAGTTTAGTGATTTTTAATGCCATTTCTATTATATCGAAATAGGCTTGGCACTGGGGACATTCTTTGCTTAGAAAAGCCTGAAAGAACAGGGGTTTCTGTGCATTTTCATCTGCGCTGAGGGAGCCCTGCTGAATGCAGAAGAGAGTCAGAGGGAACTGTTAACTGGAGATTAAGCTCTGACAATCAAGCCGCTTGCCAATAAATTTCAAACCCATCTATGCAAGTCATTCAATAACAGCAGACTTTCAAAGCAATTAAAGTCAGCCCTTCCTGTTTAATTTCTGGAAAATGGGGCTGGACTGCCTGAGCTTTCATTTGCTGTGTAATAGTAGATGAAATGAGCCAGGAATATACTGAAGTCCTGATGAACACCTGGTGCCCTCTTGCAGATTTTTTTTTTTTAACTAAGGATGGGAGTGGACAGTCTTACCAGAAGAAAAATTAAAACAGGAGAAACTAATTAAGCAGAACCACTGTTTTAAACCAAATCAAATATTTGTTGTATTTTTTTAATGTTTTATTTATTTTTGAGACAGAGAGAGACAGAGCAGAGAGGGGGAGGGGCAGAGAGACAGGGATATACAGAATCTGAAGCAGGCACAGAGCCCAACATGAGGCTCAAACCCACGAATGTGAGATCATGACCTGAGCCAAAATCAGAGGCTTAGCCCACTGAACCACTCAGGTGCCCCTGTCTACGCTTTCTTTTAAGCAATTTTTGTTTTCACTGTTTTCAAAACAACATTATAGACATATTCATATGTAGCAGAGTCAATACATTGCTTACCTACATAACCTCTCATCCTCCCCTCATCCAACACTGACCTTTCTATGGCTGTGTCTAATCTTTCTTGACACTGTTAACTTTCCTGGGAAATGAGGTTGAAGAGGGTGTGAGATAGAAGGCTACAATTCCAGATTTTACACTAGTTAGTAGAGATCATTTTAGTAGGTGAATTATTCCAAAAATAGTTTTCTACATGTTCCTTAAGACATGCTTCTTACATTCCATAGTCATAATGTACAAATATATTGCCAGGTTGTTAAAAGCCAGGTTGTTAAAAGCATGGACTTTCTCATTAAGTTAGGTTTAGTTTCAGTATCAACTCTACTACTAACTGGGCAATCTTCTGATTTTGTACATGACATTTAATCTCTGAGAGTCATTGTGTCTATCTTCAAATTGTAATAACATTAATATCATAAATAAATGAGATGATGCTTATAAAGCCCATAATTTAATATCATTTGCAGAGTTAGTCCTAAGTATATATTATTTGTGTTTAACCTCTACATATATATATACCTATATATTTCATAAACCTGGAGTCATGCTATATATGTTTTATAACCTACTGTTTATATAAAAATACATTGTAGATCTTTTTGAATAATGTGAATATACAGTGCATAGCATAATAAGTTTTATTATTCATCGTAACTTTTAGTGGTTACCCAATATTTCAATGTACAAATTCACCCTAAATTATTTAACAATTACCTTTGATATTTCTATTTCTTACTATAATAAAAATGCTTCAGTGAATGAACGTTAATCTAAATCTTTGCAATTTTTCCTTTATTTTCCAACTATATAGTAAAACCTTAATGTTGAGATAAAAGTGTTTATTCAGAAGTTAAAAATTTTGTACACATTTTCAAATTGGCTTTCAAAATAGTTCTATAAATTTCCATTTAATTAACAGTTAATCTACAAATTTTACTTTAAACAAATGTGCAGTAATGCTAAGAAATATCAACTATATTTTCAACAAAATGTGTGCTACATTTCTGACTCTGAAACTACAGCTATATAAGTAAATTCTGGTGAGTAGTTAATATTGCATAGATGCATTAAAATGGTAGTTCCTTTTGAGAATTATTCATATTTTATACTTTTTTAGAATTAGGAATACATCACTTTAGTTTTTTAAACTACATAATTTATTTATTTATTTTGGAAGGAGAGAAAGAGAAAGCATGTGCACACATGTGGGTGTGGGAGGGGCAGAGGGAGAAAGAATCTTAAGCAGGCTCCACATTAAGTGTGGGGTTTGATCCCACAACCTGAGGATCATGACCTGACCCAAAATCCAGAGTCTGATTCTCAACCGACTAAGTCACCCAGGTACCCCTGCAGTATATCATTTTAAATCAAGGGATCATTAAAAGTAAGTGATACTATCCAAGCTTTTCTCTTTAAATAGTCAACTATTTGTGCTCGATAGGTAGAAAGAACAAGCCTTCTGGTTAATAAAATATTGAGTATATCATTAAAATGATTCATTATTTTAATGATAATGTTAATTAATTAATATCAATATTATAAAAATAATAATAGATTATTATTGTTTATGACAGAGTGAAGGAAACATTGTAGAGAAACTGTTCTTTTTTGTAAGAAAGAAATTTTCTTGCAAAATTTATAAGAAACTAGGAAACAACTGCTCAGAAGCATGGGAATCCCTGGTGATGAAGGCTAAGACTGTAGCATTACTGGTGAGCAAGGTAAGGAAGGGGCGGATAATTGATTCTTAAAGGTGGCAGAGTTACCAGGACTTGGTCATCAATTCAATGTGGAAGTTGAGGGCAAAAAAGAGTTAAACTTCCTTAGGATGGGACTGCCATCTCTATTCCAGAATGCGTGTCTATCTCTGCACTCATTACATTGAAATTTTCTATTCATAGTTATATTTCCTACTTTACTATATATCTTTTATAGATAATCCATATTTGTAATTTTGAATTTGTATTACAGATAATACTATATTTGCGTTTTTTGACACCTAGCACATTATGTTTTGAAATGAATGAAAATTAATTAGATTAAATTAAAGATTCAAGAACTATGGTGCTAATAACATACTTATACTAATTTACAATTTTATTAATGCTATTTATGATGAAAGATTCTGAGAAAATGTAATAGATTGTGAATGCTTTTGTAAAGAAACAGAGCATAACTTGTCACCCAGAGATGAAGTTTAAAGCTCTGTTAGTTCCCTAGTTAAACACTGGACATCATTTGGTGAGATTTCTTGTAGCTTTCCACCATCTCTAAGAAATGCCTTAACCCTAAGGTCCAAAATGAAGCCCCTACCATTATGATTATAAGACTCAAGAAGAAAAAAATTAGAGATGTTTGAAAAGGTAAGCATCAGTTGATCTTTAAGCCTAAAAACAAAGAAACAAACAAACAAAACCAAAAACTACATTACTGTCTCATAGATATCTTTGCATAATATAAAACCTGATACATAGCCAAGACAGTCACATGGCTATAGTCACATTAACTTCTGTTCTATAAACAGATGAACTTTCTATTAACAGAGAAGACATGAGAAACAGGTATAACAATACAACTTTTTTACAGAATCCTACTTTTTGTCTTCTCCAATATTATTGAGCTGCATTTTTACACACTATAGCATATGCTCATTGTAGTTTAAAAGGAAAGAAATACCAATAAAGTTTCATCCAGTTTCTGCCTCCAACTAAAAGCTGAGTTTTGGGGTATCAGCCATTTCTTTCTATTAGTGCGAATGTGGTTTCTCATGGTCCAGAGACCACTAAAGGGCAAAAATTCTGCTTTCCAATACACCCATCCCACCCAGTATGTGATGGGTAATGGTAGGGTAAAAATAAGATAACTTCAATAATACCTACCACCTGGAAAATCAGATAAGTAACTGGCATTCATTGTCTACAAATATGGTCACAGCTTGCTGGACATTAATATCAATATCTATTTTTGTAGTAATATATTTTATTTTGTAAGTCCATCAAGAAGCTTCTGATCGTATTCTGTGGAGACAGATAATCTTGCTCATTTCCTGTCATATTTTCTGGCTCTCATTTCTAACTACTCCCTCCATGTCCCTTGACCTCTACAGGCAAAACTGAAGTTATCATTAAAGAGCATTCACTTCCACATTCCCAACAACTTCAACCAGCTCCTTTCTGCTGATGAAAATTGCAGCTCCAAGGGTCACATGAGAGGTTTAAATCTAAGCTTACATTGACTAGGCCTATGTATCTTTGGCAACATAACTCCACCCAAAATGTAGTAGATATTTGCAAGTAACCACAAAAATCTTGCTTAGACCTAGTTTTAAGCTTTAGATTCCTTACTATTCCTTACTAATCAGTGGTAAGGTAGCTTTAGCCAGTTCTTTGCTACTACTATACTTACGTCTTTCTGTTAGAGAGATATTAGTTAAAACTTCTTGCAAGAAAAGCTGGAGCAATAGTCATGTCCTGTTAAGGATTGCTCTTTTTTGTCATTGTTTTTGTGTAGGCTTCAATTTGGTACCCAAATGCAACAAGTATTTTAAATTCTCTAAGATTGCAAAGTAGCTGTACTCTTCAGCGTTATAGATTTCAGGCAGCAGACAGATTCTTCCTCAGCAAAGCTATACTCCTTTCCACTTCTCTTTTCAGATGAATTGCTTTTAGCCTGACTTTTCCTTTATTTGTGGGACTGTGTTATAAGCCAAAAATAGTCACAATTTCCAGATGCTCAATTCTGTTTCAGTTAGAATAATATTAAATTCAAATGATGAAAAGAAGGGTTTTTTAAATGAGATATAAAACGTTTTTCTCTCTTTGTAAACAAATTACAAAGTTAAGTGATCAGGGTGAGGATAGAACTGGAATCCACAGAGTCCTCAAGAACCCACACTTCATGCTTCTTCTTGGGAGTAAATTAATCCTGGTCTTCTCCACCCATTAGGAATAATACGTTCTCCTAATACCCATGATCCAAGCAGCAAGATGTAAGAAACAGGGTAAAAAAGGTGAGCAAAACGCATGTAGCAAATGTCTCTGAAGTGAATTTCTTACAAACTTATATTTCATGTTTCTGAGAATATTCCATTGGCCAGGAACATAGTCATGTGATCTCACATAAATGTAGTGCAACTTGGTAAATATAGTCTTTGCTCTCAGGTTAAGGTCTCAGGACTGCAATCAGGTTAAACACTCTTATTATTGTGGAAAGAGAGAAAACAATGAATACTGTAGATGAAAGCTCTCTCTCCCATATAATATAAACCTCCAATGCCAACAATCAGTTTTCTTCTGATTGTCGAGCATTTCTTAAATTATTCAGTATATTCTGAACAGTGAGATTTAATTATTAAATTATTGGAAAAATTGTGTGTCATTAGCAATAATTTCATTTTTAAGCCTACCCTTATAAGTATCAGTTACTCTGTCTTCTGAAAAAATGAAACCAAAAGAAATAGTATTTTTTTCTTCTCACTTAAATAATACAATTTCTTTATTTGGCCTGCACTTGAAGAAGACGACTACTGGAAATCATCCTGAGTCATTTCAACTCTCATATTATTGATCAACTCCCATTTTATATTTTTCTTAACACTGCCCTTAAAACCTGATGCATTTTATCATTCTGTACACCATATAGTACCAACCATCATCTGACTTTCTGACTGATATTACTCAACAGGGAAGATTCCCTGCTGTTATCTTTTTACAGGAACACCTATTACTGTGCTAGAAAAGGCAGAATGTACAAATCTTATTTTCTTTACTTTCACATCTGAACAGGTTAGAAAATCTCATTGAACAATTTCTAATATGAAGAACAGTTGACATTTTCTCAATTTTAAACTGGCCATTATTTATAATATTTCCATCATGAGTTTAGACCTGTCAAAGACTTTTGCAAAAAAGTTTATTAGAAAAAAAATAAAGTAGAGAACTGTTGTTTAGTGCTTTCAAAAAGTCATGTAGGCATAGTGGCACAAAATTAAGTTCAGTAACTTTTCACTATACTGGTCAAGTAGAAATAACTAACATCAAGTATAAACTGAAAAACTAAGGGGACCATATTATAAGTCATTCCATCTCACACACAATCTGTCTGGAACTGGGAAAATTGTTCCCCTATTCAGATCAGTGTTTGGAACATATTTAACCAAATTTTAACTCACATGACTGAAATTTATTTTTAGCCTGTTTCTAAAGCTATTAGATGTCACAAAAATTACTACAGTGCAACTTTTGGTTTCACTGATGTTCTGCATCTCTTTCCATCTTGATAAGTCATGATAAGTCTTAACAAAAGACTGTTTTCAAATAGAACAAAAAGAAACACTAGTAAATGAACAACTGTTGAAATAATTTATTTTTCTGCTTTAAAATTATCCTATGTCTTTCCTGGTTAAAAGGGAGACATTTTTTCCTTGAAATGAAGTTGGTAATATATTTTTAAAAATATTTTCCTGTTATTTCAAACCTTGAACTTTTCATATTATCATACCTTATACTGCCATTAGTCATAATTTTCTGAAGTGCTGGAAGTATTTATTTGATATATAAATTAAGGATGTTAAAATAATCAGAAATACTTGCTGAGTATCTTAATCTGTCATTTCTGTAATAAATCATCTAAAGTACTGACATAATTAAATAATTTTATTTTTATGGGTAAATAATTCCAATGTACTCTATAATATTATAATAATAAGGCCTAATGTTTAAGGCCTTATTAAGTTAATTTCAGTCCTGGTCTTGATCATACTTCTACAACTTGGACTGATCTATTATTTTCAGCCTTACTTTTATTCTTACTCCAATAGTTATTTATTTCTGAATGAAGGTTTCTTCAGGAAAGTTACATAAAAAAGAAGGTCTTAAGAAAATCTAAATGTCAATATGCAAACCTATAACTATTGTTCTTATTGCTACTGCTATATGTTGCTGTTATGCTTTTCTTATCACTCTATATCTCACACACCTATCTCTACCAATTCAGAAAATTTGGATATTTTTAATTGTGGATTTAGTACATTGTATTTAGTACAGTCTATAAGTATATATGATGATTAATTTGCTCAATGCTACAATAAGCAAGATATTTCACTATCTTGAATTTTCTTCTTCTGCAATTCCCTTCTGCAATCACTTCTTCAAAGCTTTTTTCCTCCCTGATTATGCGTGTCTTGTAGCAGTTCTAAAACCACTAGGCTCATTGATAATTCTTAAAGCTAGCCAAGTGGCCATGGGACCAAAAGACCTCACTGGTGTCATTTCTTATAGTTTTGTTTGTCACCTTGCCTATAACACACAGTATTAATATACATAAGCAAAATTAATCTTCCAGATCAATACTAACTTCATTCCCCAATCATATCTTTTTCTCAACTACAAAACCTTGGGTCTATTTTATTCTCTTTGTTTTTTTTTCAACTACAGGAAAGATTAATTTATTTTGTTTTTGAGATGAAAAACATATTATCAGTTAAGTTTTATTAGAAAAATTGTCCTGATTTCAAACAATAGACATTTCACTTTTCTCCTGTCTCCTTTAAGTCTTCTTCACATACCTGTGAAAGTTGTTTGAATTCATGTTCAAAAGTTAATGCTTAATATTAATGCTTAATATTAATATTAATAGGTGTGTATAAAGTCATGTTCAATAAAATGGCAGCTATTATTTATAAGTAGGTCCCAGGAAATTCTAATCAAATATAAATACTTTCAAGCATAGGTTCACATGATTATCTACATATGCATTTTTTGCACATTCCTCGATGTGTTGTGTGTGTGTGTTAGTTGATAGTTGTAAATAACAGAAAGATATTTCAGTTAATACTAATATATTTTGTATTCAGGTAAACCCCTCTCATGTTTAAGGATAAGACATTGATAAGCTGTTAATGGTAGCTAAAGGGAATTTTTGCCCCATGTTCAAAAATTATGTTCTTCCATTTGTCAAGACTTCCACTGAAGTAAAAGCTAATTTATGTTCTTGACATTTCCACTTCTCTTTAAATACTCCTGTGACTAGTTAGTCACATACTGGATGTTAACTCTTAATTTTGTGCAGTTTAAATGATTTTATAGTTTGAAACTTCTCAATACATGATAACAATATACCAGAAGGATATTATAAACTGCTGATACAGAATCCTTAAATGATCTAAGGAATTCTTTTCTATTCTGGGAGAGCAAACTCATTTCACCTATGACACACTTTTCTTCTTTTGTTCCCTTGCTCTTCTATTCATATGCCTTTGGGGCAAAATGTATAACATCACTTTTATCATCAGTAAAACTTGGCATAATCCTCTAATTTTTTTAAGTTTGCCCAGGGACTTCCATATGTACATGGCCACTGTTCTTCATAAGGATTTTGATTAAGTTGACTTTAGGGCTATTTTGAAATTCTCCCTTCTATTTATCCTATTTTTTATCACCAAGCTCTATGTTTCTTTCCATTGAAATTGACTTTGATTCTCATCTTTCATACTTTCCATTTGTGAAATGCTTGGGTTAATGACTTAATCACTTTATACCACCTTAGAAAACAAAATTGACAAAATTCTATTCAAATAATATTTTTTTTGATCACCTCACATTTTTCTCTAACATGAATATTTTAATGTTTGTTTATTTATTTTCAGAGAAAGGGAGTTGGGGGCAGAGAGAGAGAGGAAGAGAGAGAATCCCAAGCAGGTTCCACACTGTCAGTGCAGAGCCTAACATGAGGCTCGATCTCACAAACCACGAGATCTTGATCTGAACTGAAATTGAGAGTTGGATGCTTGCAACTGAGCCACCCAGGCAACCCTCTATGTGCCATTCTGTCTCTCACCCTTCTCCAAGACCATGGCTCCCTCCCCACTCTGGTGACCATGATTCAGTTCTCTCCCGAACATGTCTCTTCACTTTCAGCCTTCTTCAGTGTGGCCTCTTCTCTGCCTTTAGTTGTGGTGTCTGTTCTGCCAGTCTTCTGGCCAATTTCTTTGGTATTTAGGGTGATTTGATAGTTTTATACTTGTATTTGTGGGACAAGACAAGTCTGGGCTCCTGCTACTCTTCTGCCATCTTCGAGAAAAACAAAAACAGAAACAAAACTATTTTGTTTTGTATATTCAAAGTTAATCAATCAGGGTATGATTGATCAGTATATTAATCAGTGTGTACAGAAGAGAACTTGTGTATACACACACGCACACATACACACATACACACATACACACATACACACATATGTATATAAACATAGACACTGGCCTCAGATTGTTAATAGTCTAAAAGCAAAGACAGACAAATAAATAAATGCATTAAAGGATCTCCATAGAGTATAACTTCTGCAAGGGACCAATAGGAGTCAAGAAATGATTTTGACATTTCATTGATAAAGATAACAATTCTGGAAGCTTTAACAACAAAAAAAAATTTTATAGGCTTTTCCCAATAAAAGTGTATGTTTCATTCCATTCACTGTCTTGTCTATATCAGATGAATCCTTCTGGATGTCTCTCTTCTGACCAGTTAACTGAAGGTGTTAAATTTTCCATCGTGGCACACCATCATCTCAAAATTCTTCATTTCCAGCAGCATGGGTGTGAAAAAGAGAATTAGCTAAAATCTCTCTGGAAATAATAAGGGCCAAAACTCAAATTAGTGTATGTCCCATTTAGTTACATCAGTTAGCTAAATGACTTTCCAGGACCTGGAACTGACTGCATAGGTGGCCTAGGAAATAACGTTGCATGTACCCAGGAAAAGTAAGCAGGATTGAAAGTATTTAGCCAATATTTGTCACAGGCTGATGTGATAACATCGGCAAGTAAAAGGAAAGAAGCAATTTGTAAACAAAATGATTCAGGGCTCTGACATTCCAACAGAGTAGCACACAGAGGAGCCCACACAGGGAAGATGAATTCCCAACAACTGGCTTGGAAAGCCAGAGGGGCCGAACTTCATGACTTCTGGTGATTAGAGTGCTTAAAACCTCAAGTTTCAAAGGTCAGTAGGCATGGCTCATGGACAGCCTGGAAGCATTTGGGCTGCTCTTGGAGAGAAGGCAAGAAAATTGCCTTTGGACATATAGCATGGAAACAGTGATTTGAAAAGTGCAGGGATGCACACTGGGAGGTTATATAATCCTCTCAAAGGTTGAAGCTTGTCATGACAAGTAGCATTCATGGAGAGATCCCTCCCAGAGCAAAGGAATTGGTAGGTGCTATTTCCCTCCCCTGACTCTCAACATAAATACAGAGCCACATGTTGGTAAGAGCACAGCAATATTCACTACCTAACTTGCTTACACCAAGCCTCACTCCCTCAGCCTCTGGTGGAACAATTTCCCAATCATGCTTGCCTCAGTCCTAATGCTCCCGGCTCCCTCTCCCAGAGGGCAAGATCATGCCCATGCCCACATCACATCACCTGATGGGAAAGTTCTGCAGGGCCTTCGTTCCCATGGCGGTGGAGATGCATTTCATTTCACAACCAGACCAGAGGACATCTAGTTAAAATGCACCAATTCAGACCAGGGACCAAACACTGCCCACAAGAGGCAAACAGAGCTTCTGGAAATGACTGGAAATGAAGGATAAAGTGGCCAGGACACAACAGCAGAGCATGTGCAACACACACTTGACACACTCCCTGAACACCAAGCCTAGGGGAACAGGATACACTACACTGCAGGGCACTACAGGAGCTCTTTTTCATAAAGTCATAGCCCTGTGGAGATGGAGATATAGTTGACTTTCTTTACACACAGAAACAGAGGCTTAGAGAAAAATGAGAAAACAGAGACAGAGAAAATTGTCCTAAGTGAAAGAAGGTCTGTGTCCCATGCCCAGGAATATAAAGAAAACAGATATAAGTACAATGCCTGATAGAGAATTTAAGGTAATAATTATAAAGATACTCAGTGGACTTAAGAAAAGAGTGGAAAGAATGGGACTTAAGAAAAGAGTGGAAAGAATAAGTAAGATCCTTAAGACAGAGATAAGAAATAAAATAACAGAGACAAAAGGCACAATAAATAAAATGAGAAACATGTTCGATGAAATGAACAGTAGGCTAGAAGAAGCAAAGGAATGAAATAATGACCTAGAAGACAGAGTAATGGAACCTAATCAAGCTGAACAAAAGAGAGAAAAAATAATTATGGAAAATGAGACTAGACTTAAGAAACTCAGTGACTCTCTCAAATGTAATAACATTTCCGTTATAGAGACCCTATAAGAAGAGGGATAAAAGAGGGCTGAAAATTTATTTGAGCAGATAATAGATGAAAACTTCTCTAATCTGGGAAAGAAAACAGATATCCAAATCCAGAAGGCACAAAGAACCCCCAGCATAAGCAACAAAAGCAGATCCACACCAAGACATATTATAATTAAAATAGCAATATATAGTGATAAGGAAAAAAATAAAAACAGCAATACAAGATAAGACCAATACCAACAGCAAAATTAAACCAGTAACCAAAATATTGCAACAAACAAAAGTCTAGGGCCAGATGATTTCACTAACGAATTCTATCAAACATTTAAATAAGAGTTAATACTTATTCTTCTGAAACTCTTCTAAAAAAAATAGAAAACTTCTGAATTAATCTTATAAGGCCATTACAACCTGATACCAAAACTAGATAAAGAAACTACTAGAAAAAAGGATGACAAGCCAATATCTCTGATGAGCATAGATGCAAAAGTACTCAACAAAATAATAGCAATGAAGCAAAAAATATATTTAAAAATTCATTCACCATGATTAAATGAAATTTATTCCCAGGATGCAAGGGTGGTTCAAAATTCACAAATCAATCAACCTGAAACATCACATCAATAGGAGAAAGGATAAGACCCATATGATCACTTAAATAGATACATAAAAACTATTTGACAAAATAAAACATCCATTCATTATAAAAATTCTTGACAAATAGATTTAGATTAACATAACTCAATATAATAAAGGATATATGTGGAAAACCTACAACTAATATCATCCTCAATGGGGAAAAACTGAGGGTTTTTCCTTTGAGGTCAAGAACAAGACAGGATATCCACTGTCACTGCTTTTATTCAACATACTACTGCAAGTCCTAACCACAGCAATCAGACAACAAAAAGAATAAAAGGCAACTAAACCTGTAAGGAATAAATAAAACATTCCTTATTTGTAGATGACATGATACTACATAGAGAGAATCTGAAAACCTCCACCAAAAACTGCTAGAACTGATAAATTAATTCAGTAATGTTGCAGGATACAAAATCAATGTACAGAAATCTGTTGCATTTTTATACACCAATAATGAGGTAACAGAAAGAGAAATTAAGAAAACAATCTCACCCACTGAGTGGCTTAGTCAGTTGAGCATCCAACTTTGGAGCAAGTCATGATCTCAGTTTCTGAGTTTGAGCCCTACATTGAGTTCTGTGCTGACAGCTCATAGCCTGGGCCCTGCTTTGGATTCTGTGTCTCCCTCTCTTTCTGCCTCTTCTCTGCTTATGCTCTGTCTCTCTTTCTCTCTCTCAAAAATAAATAAGCATTTTAAAAAATTAGGAAAATAATCCAGTTTGTAATTGAACCAAAAATAATAAAACACCAAGGAATAAACCTAATCAAAGAGTTGTACTCTGAAAACTATAAAACAATATTGAAAGAAATTGACATAAAACAATGAAAAGGCATTCCATGCTCATGGATTGGAAGAACAAATATTGTTAAAATATCTATATACTACCCAAAGCAATCTACACACTTAATGCAATTCATGTCAAAATACCAACACATTTCACAGAATTAGAACAAATCATCTTAAAATTCGAATGGAACCACAAAAGAGACTGAATAGCCAAAGCACTCTTGAAAAAGAAAAGCAAAGCTGGACGCTTCCAGACTTCAAGATATTTTACAAAGCTATAGTAATCAAAGCAGTCTGGTATTGGCACAAAAATAGACACATAGATCAAAAGAATCAAATGGAAAACACAGAAACGAACTCACAATTATAGGCAAACCACATGGAAAAGAATGAAATTGGGCCAATTCATTACAGCATACACAAAAATAAACTTAAAATGAAGACCTAAATCTGAGTTTTGGGACTATAAAAATCTTAAAAGAGACCACAAGCAGTACCTTCTCTGACATTGGCTGTAGCAATTATTTTCTAGAGAAGTCCCCTGAGGCAAGAGAAAAAAAAGCAAAAACAAACTACTGAGATTACACCCAAACAAAAAGTTTCTGCACAGCTAAAGAAAAAATGAAACTGAAAGGCAACCTATGGAATGTCAGAGGATATTTTGCAAATGACATATCCAATAAAGAGTTAATATGAAAAATATATAAATTACTTGTACAACTTAACACCCAAAAAACAAAAACAAATAATCCATTAAAAAGGGAGCCAGAAGATATGAACAGACATTTCTCCAAAAAGACATCCAGATGGCCAATAAATACATGATAATACCCACACCATAACTTATCATCAAAGAAATTCAAATCAAAACTACAAAATATATAACCTCACACCTGACAGAATGGATAAAAGCAACAACACAAAAGCAACAGGCGCTCGTGAGGATGTGGAGAAAAGGCAGCCCTCTTGCACTGTTGATGAGAATTCAAACTGGTGTCCCCACTCCGGAAAACAATATGGAGCTTCCTCAAAAAGTTAAAAATAGAACTATCCCATGATCAAGCAATTACACTATAGGGTATTTTCAGCACAGCGCCGATGCGGGGCTTGAACCCACGGACTGTGAGATCATGACCTGAGCTGAAGTTGGACACTTAACTGACTGAGCCACCCAGGCGCCCCAATCATCTCCTGATTTAAGGAAACACAACTGGAATTTAGAGAAGACAAAGCAGTTAGAGTTTGAGTGGCATTGCAAGCATGAGAAAGAAGAGAAGTTAGAGGAGAACCATGGAGTGGGGAATAGAGAGAGGAAGAAACAACTATGGATTTCTCTATAGAGTACTTTTTAAGTCTTCAGCTGAGTGGTGACCAATACATACATTTATGTAAATAAACTATCTATGGTTGGATTTTTAAAAAATCTGAAAGGAGTGGATAGAACAATCCTTATGGCTCAAATAGGGCAGGAAGACTTCTTGTTCCTCTCCAACAAAGTGAGAAGACTTGTAAACATAAGTCAGTTATACAGAGGCTATTGTTTCAATAGTGAATGAAATTAGCCGTAGAATAAATGTTGTTCTGGTTCTTTCTCAAATATCTCAATGGAAATATCATTAAAGATCGACTCTTTCCAAGTAACATAACTTCATCCAAGAAAAAAACTCAAAAAATTATAAAATAATATGAAAATATCCAGTATCCATAAATATAAAATTTCAAATATTTTCACTGAAAACAATGTTTTCAATGTGTTACCACTCAGACAAATAAGTAGGTAATTAAAATTTAAAAAAAAAAGAAAAAGCTATGGAAACTTACACATAAATATTTAAGATGATAGAATAAGTACATAAGATGATGAATAAAATATTAACATTTATTATAATGTGTTCCAGCTATTCAAGAAGATATAGGAAAACTAGAGTGTATCACCTGTAGATATGAACAATTTTTGCAAAAAACTAAATTCAGAATTCTACAAATATGTAGAAAACATCTGAAATTGTATAAAATTTTCTTTAATGTTTACTTATATTTGAGAGAAAAAGAGAATGAGTGTGTGAATGGTGGAGGGGTAGAGAGAGGGAGAGAGACACAGAATCCAAATCAGTTCCAGACTCTGAGGTATCAGCACAGAGCATGACATGGGACTTGAACTCACAAGCCATGAGATCATGACCTGAGCCTAAGGCAAGTGCTTAACCAACTGAGCCACCCAGGTACCCTGAAAACATCTGAAATTTTAAAAACCACCCACTTGTATTAAAAAAATCATATTAGACATAGCAGGAAAAAAGATTAATAAACTACAAAATATAGAATTACTCTATCTCTAAAATATAAATAAATAAATAAATAAATAAAAACATACATAATTAAATACACACATACATAAATACATAAATAAAGTGCCTAAGTGGCTCAGTCAATTGAGTGTCCAACTCTTGATTTCAACTCAGGTCATGATATCTGGGTCATGGGATTGAGCCCCATGTTGGGCTCCGCACTCAGCATGGAGACTGCTTAAGATTCTCTCTCTCTCTTCCTCTGCCTCTCTCCTCATCTCGCTCCCTCTCTCTCAAATTAAACAAAATATAGACATAGAAAGTATTCAAAATGTAACGCAAAGGAATAAAAACTCAACATTTAATACAGTATCAGAAGTTATGGTCTATTACATGCATAATGGTAGCACTTGAAAGAAGACAATAAGGGATAGAAATATTATTTTAAGAAATATCAGCTGAAAATATTTAGAACTTAATGAAAAGATGTAAACTTGCAAGTCCAACAAACTTAATAAGCTCTGAGCAAAAGAGACTAAGAATATTGCACTGATAGATATCACAATCAACTAGCTTAAAACCAAAAAAATAAAAAAAGATAACTAAAAACAGATGATTAGAAAAGACATGCTGTATGTAAAGGAAGAACAAAACAGAATAGCAGCAGATGCTTTGTCAGAACAATGAAGCCAGAGATAGTGAAAGAGCATATTTAGAGGAAAGGAATTAAGACATTAGAGTAGTAGAAGGACCTTATGCTTAACTCATCTCTCGAACACAGATAAATAAATGTCGAATCATTCTGAACACCTAGGAAATCATTCCAAGGACTGAGAATACAAATTGCACAACTAAAGTAGCCTATATTGTAGAAGTTAGAAGATGCAGAGATGTGATTTGGGGGAAGAAAAAATCCTCAGGAGCTCTGATCAGGGAGAGCGGAGAAGAGAGAGAGAGAGTGCAAGAGAGTAGGGTGGATGCAAGACACTGTACTTCCCAGGAAAAACACTTCCCCGAAACCATTGATGAGGAACACAAGAATGGCTGATAATTGCAAGTTTCACTAGCAGCAGAACTCATAGTCTGAAGTTTTAGAAGTGCACACCATTGCTTAGTTGGAGCCTGGTGGGCATAGAGGTACTTCTGGGGGAAGGAGGGAAGAGGCCCAGGAACGCACAGTGTGATCTAAAAGATCCCTTGGGCCAGGCTGGGAAAGCCAGTTCCCTTCCTTAGAGTTCATTTGAGAGAGGGAGCTCTGCCTCTATGGGGACAAAAGAGCCAGCAGGAGCCACTGAGCTGCCCTGTTCATCAGCAAAAGGAACAGAGGCAGCTACTGAGGACACTTAACCTGGAAGCCAGAATTTTGCTGTGATTTACTATAAATTCCAAGCCCCTGTGTGTTCGTGCAACTGTCCTTCTGTGACAAACTGGCATCAGCTCGAGTACAGTAAGGTTCTCCCCCAGAGGATCAGCATGGGTCCGTGCCATGCCCAGTCTCCAAATTTTGGAATTTGATACCCACCTGGCACATCTGAGGTAAATCACAGGAGTTTTGTGCTGCCAGGTGAGCAGATGGCACAGATACAGACAGGGTAAAGAGAGGGATCTGAAGATCCCTGGGACAAATAAGGAGATATTATTTACTGTTTTGTGAAGAGCTTCCTGAACAGCGATGGAGAATGAACTCCCCTCCCCAGGGACAAGAGAGCTGGCTAATGCCATTTTTACCCCCACCCATCAGCAGAGATGGAGTTCAGGGAGCATCATGGAACCCACAGTGGAGGCTTGAGGTTCTTACACCTAGCCCATCCCCCTTATGCTCTGCAGGTGCTATTTTCTTTTTAACTAGGGCAAGTGTGCCTGAAAGTCAGAGCAGCAACAGGCTTCTCCTCCAGGAGACAATCACAAATCTCCCCACACCCACCAAGTCTACCGACCATAGGGTGTCAAAAAGCTTCAGCTCTACAGGAAATAAGATCTAGCCTTTTTAAACAATCATACGAAAAAACTAGTTAAAATTCACCACACAGTGGACAAGGTCCAAACACTCCCTACTGCAGGTTAAAATAAAAATAAAAATAAACCCAAACAAACAAGAAAAAAAAACTGCAAAGAACTGACTTGAGAGGTAGAGCAGACAAAATGCTAAGCCAAGTGCACAAAGCACCACCAGAGACACTTCCTGAAGCATCAGGCCTTGGACACAATATGACTTCTTAATATAGCCATTACTCTCAGGAGTAGGTGACATAACAGGCTTTTCTAACACAGAGAAGGCAAAGACCTCAACAAAATACCAAGATAGAGGGAATTCATCCCAAAGAAAGAACAATGAGGTTACAGCTAGGCTTCAAATCAAAACATATATAAGTAATATGCCTAAATCAGATTAAAACAACAATCATAAAGATAGTACCTGAGCTTAAAAAAAGAACAGAAGACAATGGAGTCTCACATCACAGACATAAAAATGAGTCAGGTACAAATAAAACATGCCGTAACTGAGATGCAAAACTCTTTGACTGTAATGACCAAAAGGATAGAAGAAAGAGGGGAATGAATAAGTGATATAGATTATAAAATAATGGAAAATAATGGAAGTGAAAAGAAGAGGGAAAGGAATACTTTGGATCATGTATGTAGATTCAGGGAACTCAGTAACTCCAAATGCGTAATAACATTCATATCATAGGAGTCCAAGAGGAGAGGGGAAAGGGGGCAGAAGATTTATTGAAGCAAATTGTAACTTTTAAAAAATCCCCAAATCTACGGGAAGAAACAAACATCCAAATCCAGGGGGCCATTAAACAAAATCAACACAAGGAGTCCGACACAAAGAAATATTGCAGTACCATTTTCAAAATACAGAGATAAAGAAAAATTCCTGAAAGTACTAAGGAAAAGAAATCCCTAACTTATAAGGGGAGACAAATCAAGTTAGCAGCAGACCTCTGGACAGAAAATAAGCAGACCAGAAGAAAGTGTCATGATGTATTCAACGTGATGACTGAGAAAAAATATGCAGCCAAGAATACTTTATCCAGCAAGGCTATCAGTCAGAATAGAAGGAAAGATAAAAAGTTTCCCAGAAAAACAAAACTAAAGGAGTCAGTGACTTCTAAACTAGCCCTCCAAAAAAATATTAAGGAGTCTCTTTGAGTGGAACAGAAAAGACCAAAGCAACAAAAACTAATAAAGAACAGAGAAAAATCTGCAGAAAGAGTAAATTCATACCTATCAATGATCATTCTGAATGTAAATGAACTAAATACTGTAATCAAAAGACATAAGGTATCAGACTGGACTAAAAAAAAAAAAGACCCAACCATATGCTGCCTATAAGAGACTCATTTTAGACCTAAAGACACCTCCAGATTGAAAGTAAAGGGATGGAGATCCATTTCTCATGCTAATGGATATCCAAGGAAATCTGGGGTAGCCAGAGCTATGTAAATATACTCTATTTTTTTAATGTTTTCTTTATTTTTGAGAGAGAGATAGAGACAGGTAAGCAGAGGAGGGCCAGAGGGAGGAGGCGATACAGAATTCAAAGACAGGCTCCAGGCTCTGAGCTAGCTGTCAGCACAGAGACTGATGCAGGGCTCGAACCCACGAACTGTGAGATCATGACCTGAGCTGAAGTCAGACACCCAGACGACTGAGTCACCTAGGCACCCCAGCAAACTAGATTTAAAAAAAGACTATAATAAGAGATGGAGAAGGGCACTATATCATAATAAAAGAGTCTAAACAACAAGATCCAACAATTATAAATATTTATGCCCCCAACTTGAAACTCCCAATACAATGATAGTAAAAGTTGTAAACCCTACTTATAGCAATGGACAAAATCACCTAAACAGAAACTTAACAAAGAAAGAATGGCTTTGAATGACACACTAGAAGAGATGGACTTAACAGATATATTCAGAGAATTTCATCCTAAAGAAGCAGGATTCTTGAAAAGAATACATTATTTTCAAGTGCACATAGAAAGTTCTCCAGAATTGGGGCGCCTGGGTGGCTTAGTCGGTTAAGCGTCCAACTTTCGCTTAGGTCATGATCTCGCGGTTCGTGGGTTCGAGCCCTGCGTCGGGCTCTGTGCTGACTGCCAGCTCGGAGCCTGGAGCCTATTTCAGAGTCTGTATCTCCCTCTCTCTCTGACCCTCCCCTGCTCACGCTGTCTCTCTCTCTCTCTTTCTCTCTTTCTCCTAGAAATAAATAAAAATATTTAAAGAAATATTAAAAAAAAAAGAAAGTTCTCCAGAATAAATCACATACTAGGTCACAAATTAGGCCTCAACAAGTAGAAAAAGATTGAGATCATACCATGCATATTTTCAGACCACAATGCGATCAAACTTGAAGTTAATCATAAGAAAAAAATTGGAAAGACCACAAATACATGGAGATTAAAGAACATCTTACTAAAGAATGAATGGTTTAACCAGGAAATTAAAAAAGACATAAAACATACATTAAAGCAAAAGAAAATGAAAACACAATAGTCCAAAACCTTTGGAATGCAACAAAAGCAGTCATAAGAGGGAAACACAAATCAATACAAGCCTACTTCAAGAAGCAAGAAAAGTCTCAAATACACATTATATCTAAAGAAGCTAGAAAAAGAACAGCAAATAAAGCCTAAATCCAGCAGAGAAAGGGAAATAATGAAGACTAGAGTAGAAATAAATGATACAGAAATAAAACAAAAAAAATAGTAGAACATCTCAATGATATTAGGAGCTGATTCTTTGAAAGAATTAATAAAATTGATAACCCCCTAACCAATCTTATCATAAAGAAAAGATAAAGAACTTAAATAAAATCATAAATGACAGAGGAGAGATCACAACCAACACCACAAAAATACCAACAATTATAAGGGAATACTGTGAAAAATGATATGCCAACGAATTGGGCAATCTGGAAGAAATAGATAAGTTCTCGAAGGTGCAGGACACATAACAAGCTATTAAAATATGTAAAAGACAGAAACCTAGCCAAAGTGATGAAATGGAAGAATTCTCCTCAAAGAAATTCCAGAAGAAATGACAACCAGAGAATTGTACAAAACAGATATAAAATATATACTGAACAAGAATTTAGAATAACATTAGCTGGGCTTTAAAGAAAGATAGAAGACAGCAGAGTCTACTGCTACAGAGATCAAAGACCTAAGAAACAGTCATGATGAATTACAAAATACTATAAATTATATGCAAAATAAACTAGATGCAGTGACAGGGAGGATGGAAGAAGCAGAGGAGAGAATAGATGAAATTGAAGATAAAATTATGGAAAATGATGAAGGTAGAGAAGAGAGGGAAGGGAAATTACTAGACCATGAGGAAGAATTAAAGACCTAAGTGACTCAATGAAACAAAATAATATCTATTTCATAAGAGTTCTAGAAGAAAAAAGAAAGAGGTGGAAGGTGTATTTGAACAAATTATAACTGAAAATTTCCCTAATACAAATAATAAACAGGCATCCAAATCCAAGAGGCACAGAGAACTCCATTCAAAATCAACAAAAACAGAGCCACTTAGGTGGTTCAGTTGGTGAAGCAAATCGATTTCAACAGCATATAGAAAGAATTATTAACCACGATCATGTGGGATTCATTCCTGGGCTGCAAGTCTTGTTCAATATTTGAAAATCAATCAATGTGACATATCACATTTATAAAAAAGGTAAGAACCATATGATCTTGTTAATAGATGCAGAAAATCATTTGACAAAATACAGCATCCTTTCCTAACAAAAACTCTCAAGAAAGGATCGAAAGAACATATCTGAATGTTATAAAAACCATATATGAAAGACCCACAGCTAATATCATTCTCAATGGAGAAAAACTGAGAGCTTTCCCAGTGAGATCGTGAACACGACAGTGATGTCACTCTCACCACTGTTGTTTAACAAAGTGTTGGAAGTCCAGCCTCAGCAATCAGACAATAAAATGAAATAAAAAGCATTCAAATTGGCAAAGAAGAAGTCAAACTTTCCCTCCTCACAGATGTCATGATACTTTACACACTTTCAGATCACAATGCTATGAAACTTGAAATCAACCACAGGAAAAAGTCTGGAAAACCTCCAAAAGCATGGAGGTTAAAGAACATCCTGCTAAAGAATGAATGGGCCAACCAGACAATTAGAGAAGAAATGAAAAATATATGGAAACAAATAAAAATGAAAACACAACAACACAAATCCTTTGGGATGCAGCAAAGATAGTTCTAAGAGGAAAATACATTGTAATCCAGGCCTATCTCAAGAAACAAGAAAAAGCACAAATACAAACTCTAACAGCACACCCAAAGGAACTAGAAGCAGAAGAAAAAGACACCCCAAATGCAGCAGAAGAAAATAAATAATAAATATCAGGTCATAAATAAACAATATAGAATCCAAAGAAACCAGTAGAACAGATCAATGAAACCAAAAGTTGGTTTTTTGAAAAAATAAACAAAATTGATAAACCTCTAGCCAGGCTTCTCAAAAGGAAAAAAGAGAGGACCCAAGTAGATAAAATCACAAATGAAAATGGATTTATTACAACCAATCCCTCAAAAACACAAGCAATTATCAGGGAATACTATGAAAAATTATATGCCAACAAACTGGACAAGCTGGAAGAAATGGATAAATTCCTAAAAGCCCACACACTACCAAAACTCAAACAGGAAGAAATAGAAAATTTGAACAGACACATAACTAGTGAGGAAACTGATCAGTGATCAAAAATCTTCCAACAAATAAGAGTCCTGGACCAGATGGCTTCCCTAGGGAATTCTACCAGCCATTTATTTGCTTGTTTGTTTAAAATTTTCCAATGTTTATTTACTTTTGAGAGAGAGAGAACCAGTGCAGGGCGGAGGGAGCAAAGGAGAGAGAGAGAGAGGCAGACACAGAATCTGAAGCAGGATACAGGCTCTGAGCTGTCAGCACAGAGCCCAGTGCGGGGCTTGAACTTATGGACTACAAGATCGTGATCTGAGCTGATGTCGGACACTTACCTGACTGAGCCACCCAGGTGCTCAGAGTTAATACCTATTAAATAATTTAAAGCAGAGTTAATACCTATCCTTCTCAATCTGTTCTAAAAGACAACTGATAGAATGGGAAAAGATATTTGCAAATGACATATCAGATAAAGGGTTAATATCCAAAATCTATAAAGAACTTAGCAAACTCAACACCGAAAAACAAATAAACCAGTGAAGAAATGAGAAGACACAAATATACATCTTCCCAAAGAAGACATCCAGATGGCCAAAAGACACATGAAAAGATGAGCCCATCACTCATCTTCAAGGAAATACAAATCAAAACTACATTGAGATACCACCTCGTACTGGTCATAGTGGCCAAAATTAACAATTTAGGAAATAACAAATGTTAGTGAGGATGTTGAGAAACAGGAACCCTCTTGCACTGTTGGTAGAAATGCAAACTGGTGTAGCCACTCTGGAAAACAGTGTTGAGGATCCTCAAAAACTTAAAAATAGAATTACTCTATAGAGTAACCCAGCAATTTCGCTACTAAGAATGTATCCAAAGGATACAGGAGGGCTGATTCTAATGTTTATAGCAACGCTATCATAAAGAGCCAAATTATGGAAAGAGCCCAAATGTCCATCAACTGATGAATGAATAATGAAGAAGTGGTATATATACCTGGGATATCACATTCTCCAAAAAAAGAAATTATATGTTATATATTTGTACATACACACTTTGTTAGGTATAAAATTATGTTTATTTAAATTCTAATATAATAAAAATATAGGAATGAAAGCATACACATATGCCACTTTAAAATATGGAATAACATCAATTAAGGGTTAAAAAAGTAGTACTTAATTTAAGTCATGCCTCAAAAATATGAGGAACTCAATCAGGTGAAACAGTAGCCAGTCTAAGATTTTCTGTCATTATTTTAGGAAAAATTCAGTTCAGTGATTAGAACTCAAAATAGAATGAATGATGAAGACAAATGATTTTATAGCCTTGATTTGTATACCATAAAAGTATGATATAGCTTTCAATTTTGTTCAAACTTATGAGATAGGAGGTTCAATAATCATCTTAACAGATGTGTTTGATGAAGGCCAAAACGATCGGGACTTCAGGAGAATCAGAGAAATGGGGATATTAAAGCTCCTAGAAATAATTTTTTAATGTTTTTATTTATTTTTGAGAGACAAAGAGAGACACAGCATGAGAGGGAGAGGGATAGAGAGAGAGGGAGCCACAGAATCCGAAACAGGCTCCAGGCTCTGAGCTGTCAGCACAGAGCCTGACACAGGGCTCGAACTCACAAACCGGGAGATCATGACCTGAGCCGAAGTCAGAGGTTTAACTGACTGAGTCGCCCAGGTGCCCCTAAGTCTTCTAGAAAGAAATTTTTAAGAAAAAAGATGAGAATCATGATTTCAAAGTGAAATAACAATGTCAAAATGTCTGGTTTTGATTTCAGGCTCTCCATTTATGAGACCAGTAAAACTTACTTAACCTCTGTCTCTTGATTTTATTATCTGTATAAATAGATTTAAAAATAGAACTCATTTAATAGTATTAGAATAATTAAATGAGTTATTATATATAAAGTATTTAGAATCCCACTTTGCCCATGAAAAGGATTCCATAAATATTCGTCATTGTGAATACTAAGAGCAGATGATCAGAACTAGAAGTAGAGAGATTGGTAAAGCAGTTGCAACCATTTGTCAAACAATATTTAACTGGAAATGACTTCCTGGAGTGCTATGTTGACAAAGATGATGGATTTAAGTCTGAGGAGGAATGATTATAGTTCTGTATATGACACACACAAAGATATCGTGGGGGACAGTGATAGTGTATGTTTCATGTATTTGCCCATCTAGTTCTAAGTCAGTGCTGGAAAAACCCTAGAATAAAAACGAGTGAGTAGAATTGAGTATATGTAGAATATATAATACAGGAGGGGCATCCAGTTTTGGGTAAAATGCTTGGAAAATACCCAATTAGAAGGTGGTTATTTTTAAGTACTTTTGATTTGTGATAAAAACAATGGTGATCATCAAATATCAACTTGCATATGCAGTACAACTCACTAGTTCAAGAAAACTGTATATTCTCATTTTCTTCAAACTATACCATTCAGTGACATCACATCAATAGCTGGAAATCACCCACAGTTGGAGTATTTATACCACAGAATATGTCAAATGTTATGAATTAAGCCCTTTTCATCTTTTGAGAGTGGGTTGTTAAACATCTGCCACCACACCACTGGCTATGTGGTTCACTGATACGCATGGGCACAATGACACCTGTTATTCAATGCAAAGAAACATCTTAGAAATTATGTCCCTGCACATATTATATAGTGGCATTTATTTATTTATTTAGAAAACTTGAAATGGTGATTAATATGTCCCACTGATGTCCTAAATATGAAATAGGTAACACAGGTAGAAGTGTCAAATGTTAGTAAGTGTGGCTAGTTTTTTCTTATGGAACTTAAAATAACATTGCAGAAAAATGCTATAAAAACACGCTGTTTTTCATCCTCTTATAACCCTGGAAATTATTGGAATGAGATGTCTAGGATAAAAAGTGAATTTCCTAGCACTGGAGAGAATCATGGTTGCTTTGCCATGACATTTCACCAATCATAGAAAATTGCTGCTGTTATTTACAATTTTCTATTTTTTTCCAGTAGTAAGATATTGATTTAGCTGACAGAATTTCCTTCCTCTCTTAATCAGAAAGAACAGAATCCTTATGTGAACTGTATGGTTTATAGAAAGAGATGATATAAAGGGTCAAAAAGCTGCCTTAGATTTGAGAGCTAAGGTGTTTGCACTGCAGATTAACCCGGTTTAATGCTCAAAATGTAGTGTCCCTGCCGAGTTTCACATGCTGATATCAGTATAAGATACAGACTCAAAAGCTGACTTTCATATTATGGCCTTAGCTATTATATACCTCACCTGGGGGCGGGGAAGTATCTTTGCAATTATTTTCAAATTTGATTGCTTTTCCTAAGGTATAGATCTCTTTTATTTAACATATATTTATGAGTATGTTTTATTTAATATAAAAATATTTTAACTAGTGGTTTTAGTCTCAAAGCCAATTCAGAGTTCAGAGAGGACTATTGTGGAATAAAGAAAGAGTTAAGGATTATTAGCGAAAATAATGGGAACTCAGTTAATATAATATAGGTATAGACAGAGAGGAGCCTTGGCATTGAACTGCACATTATTGGTTAGCATCTACTGGCACTTGTCATATAGGGTATAAGGAACTTATACTAAATATAAATAATAAGACTGGCCTCTCCTTTTGAGAAATCTAAATATTGGCATGTATATTAAGTTGAAGTTAATGATCCTCCCTCCCTGATAAAACACATACTATTGTACCTGTGTGAGGGTTGTCAACCATGATGTATTCCCTGAAACAGATAAGAAAAGATTCATAATCGCCAGCAAAGGCTTTTTCCCCTGGTCCTAGTAACAATGGCGAACAAGCCTGAACTTGTGAATCATTTCAGTTCTGCTAATTACCATCCTTCGTCTATCTTCCCATTCATCCAGATACTCAGATCAAAACCCAAAAGTTATCTTGCCTTCACCATTCTATTAACATAATCTGTTGCTTGTGACCTCAAAATGAATCCTGAATTCATCTCTGATTCACCATCTCTACTCCTCATCCCCACGCAGACACCACCAGTGCCGTGTGGCTTTGCTGGGCTGCTGAACGAGCCACTTGACCGGCTGCTCTAGTTTTATTCTTGTCTCTTTCCTTCAAAAATTAATTTTCCATGAGATGTTCAGCGCAATCTTTTTTAGACGAGATTGGGCGCGTTCAGGGTGGTATGGCCGTAGACTAGCGCAATCTTTTTTAAACAGGCATCAAAATATTTAATGTTGAACCCAATAAGTTTAACATGAGCATTAAGACCCCACATAAGCTGTCGTCTACGCACCTGTCCCTCCTCATGTGTAACCTCTCACTTTCCCTAGCTCTGTAAGGTCCAGTCACATTCCTTGGCCGGCATGTTAATCTTGTTCGTCCATTAGGGTTTTCTTCAGCCATCTCTGGACGATTCTTTGCTCTACTCACTTGCAGCCTCAACCACAAATCTTCCCTGATCATACAACTCCTGTCCCTCTACTTGCTTGTTTTTCTCCTAACGTTTTTTGCTCTCTGAAATGATTGTTTTTAGTTTCATGTTTATATTCTTACATTTGTCACTTTAAAGCAGGTGCTTTGTTCATCTTATTTGCTGCTATATCACCAGCACCTAAACAAGTGCCTGGCATATATGAAGTTTGCATAATATGTTGAAGATTAAAAAAACAACAACAACAACAAGTAAACACTGTTTAAGAAAAAGAGAAAGAAGCCACTGACTCACTTGGGGAGTTGTAGTATGTGGCAACGAGAGGAAGACAGTTGGATTTAAAACTTAGGGCACAAAATTTAAACTGTGTCTAATTTTTTTCACAATATATTCTATTGTATTTTAAATGTGAAAGGAAGAAAAACACTGAATCTAATGGTCTCCTTTCACACCAATAATGTTAGTTTTAATCTCTATATGATTGAGTATCCTGTAAGAAGAAAACAGTCTTATAAACTAAAGATGCCAGATTTAATATATACAAACCCAAAATAAAATTTGAACCCAAGATAAAAAGATAAATGTTTAGTATAAACATGTCTCAAATATTTCATAGGATATACATTGACGAAAATATTATTCATTAATTATCATAAATAATTATTTCACAAATAGATTATTTTATTTTTGAAATTCCAATTTAGCCAGGTATCCTGTATTTTTCCTGGGAGACTTCTATAAAGACTCTTTTAAAATTGGTATGCTTCTGCTGCAGCGCCTGGGTGGCTCAGTCAATTAAGAATCTGACTTCAGCTCAGGTCATGATCTCATGGTTTGTGTGTTCGAACCTAGAGTTGGCTCGCTGTTGCCAGCATAGAGCCTGCTGCAGGTCCTCTGTCCCCTTCACTCTTTCCCCACCCCCCCCCACTTTCATGTGCTCTCTATCTCTCTCAAAAATAAATATCTAAAAATAATAAAATTGATATGCTTCTGTAAATTAATTTTTAAACAAAAATCTGACTTGTAGCCTGTATAAGAAGTCTCTGGGCTACCAAACATATGGTAAAAGCACAATCTTTGTAGTTAAAGACTTCACATGCTAGTCAGGAATATTCATAAATTGGCAAGATAATTCTAATATTCCATGCCTTTTAAATGTGCCAAATGTCTTATAATGGAAATAAAAGAGTTTGGTTTTATTTTTAATGTCACTTTCAAGAATTAATACCAGAAACATGTAGAAAAATCAGAGAACACTTCTTGGATTGAACTTGAAAATGAGTTTTGAAATAATGAGTATGACTTAATCAAGATGAAAGTGGCATTTTTAGTCACAATATTAATATAAGAATATTATATGTGGTATCTTGTGGAACAGTTTTTTGTTTGTTTTTAGAAAAGAGTGTTCTTAAAGAGGTTGCACAGTTCTGGGGAGGTAAGTTTGGAAACAATACTCTGAACCAAGTTGTGGAGCCTCTTAATCATAGGCTTTGAAGTGTGACATTTAGCATCAGGACAATTAGTAGCTACCAGAAGTTTCCTGAAAATGGCAAGCCGATGATAACATATTGTCTTACAAAACTTATTCTGATAACAATGTTTAGAGATGAGTTGTAAAGTAGGAAAATGTTAAACAAGTGATGTCAACACTTGTGGCCTAAGAGAAATGCAGGGTGTTAGTGGAAAGTTTATTTTGTGTGATGCAATAGAGTTGGAGGCAGGTTTCACTTGAGACTTGAAGGTGAAGGATAAAGAAGAATTATTTCCAGGGCACCTGGGTGCCTCAGTCAGTTAAGCAGCTGACTTCGGCTCAGGTCATGACCGCAGTTGGTGAGTTAGAGCCCACATTAGGCTCCTTGCTAACAGCTCAGAGCCTAGAGCCTGCTTCAGAATCAGTGTGTGTGTGTGTGTGTGTGTGTGTGTGTGTGTGTGTGCGCGCGCGCCTCTCACTGGCTTACACTTTCTGTCCCTCAAAAAATGAATGAATGTTAAAAAGAATTGCTTAAAGAATAAGAAGACTTATTTCCAAAGCTTTGTGCCTAGTGGATCAAAAGAAATATAGTGCCACTGACAGATTAAAGGAAGGATCTGATTTTAGAGAAAAGATAACAAGTCCAATTTTAGTCAGTTTGAATTTGATGAGGACGCCTTTTAGGTAAGTAATGATATTTGGTGTGTAAACCAGAAATTTTGAAGCCTTTGTTCCCATGTAGCCAAAGGAGTGGAATGAAGTAGGTCCTCTAATGCAAGCAGTATAGGGTTAAGAATTTTGAGTTCAATGCAGTACCCAGCAAGAGAGAAGGAAGAAGGTAATGAAGCCAGTAGAAGATGCAGTATCTATTTTAACACAGAATAAAAGGAATAAAAAGAAATATAAATGAGAAATAAGAGCAATGAACCTTAACTTTTAGGGGGTCAGCAACCCCTTACGGAAACTGATAAAAGCTATGAAAGTCTCCTTCAAAAATAAATGTGTAAATGTTAATTCATGAAAAAAATATATAAATTCTATGAGACTATCAATGTTCTCACCAGTGAAGGGTCATTGGATCACAGATGAAGATTTCCTACTCCAAAAAGGGCTAAGTGAAAGTGATAGAGTAAGATCTCCATCAAAGTAACAATGGGCCAAAATCAGGGTCAAGGGTAACAATGGGGAAAATGTCACACCCTTAAGAAATGGGTTAATTCATGGAATGGACATAAGGCTACAACTGAGGATCAGAAGAAACAATGGACTATAGAAATGGAATGACAGGAAGGCCTGGGTGCTCCGGTGGTTGAGAATCTGTCTCTTAATTTAGGCTCAGGTCATAAACCCAGGTCATGGGATGAGTCAAGCATTGGGCTCTGTGTTGAGTGTGGAGCCTGCTTAAGATTCTCTCTCTCAAATTAAAAACATAGATTAATTAATTAATTAATTAATTGGAATGGCATATTTAGAAACAAATCAAATAAACAAATAAGTTTTAAAAAATCTCAAAAGAACATGCAGGTCATGAAAACCAAAGTGAAGTTAGGGATCATATAAGGCAGCTGGATGATATAAGGCAAAGATTCACAAGTCTAAAAGAAACCAAATCTTGAGCTTTAGAAGAGGCTGTAACTCAGGACCAAGTGTGCAACCAGACTAAAAAAAAAAAGTGTTACATGCCTAAAATGGGTTTGAGATAAAGTTTACTGGGGAAAAGAAGTCTTTACATAAAGTCTTTTATACTGGTAGAATCCATATGCTGACTTCTAGAGTTGAGGAAAACTGGTTCTCCAGCAAAGAGGAAATTAAGCCAAAACTTAATTTTAATCCTCAAAGATTGTTATAATTTTGCACATTGATGATTTGAAATATTTTGAGAAACAAATTTTAGTAAGTGGGATTTAAGAAGTAAATCTATTATTAAAGCATACTTTCAAAATTAAATTAAAATATAATTTTGTAAAACTTCAAAATATGAGGAAATATTTGTTTAAATCAAGTCTTATAGATAAACATGTTTAACATGCTATATTTGTGTTTAAATCAAATTTCATAGCCAAACAGGCTTCTATGAATTCTATTACTAGCAGAAATTATTTCATGTATTATACATTATCAAAATTTAGCATGCTCAGAATTTTTGGTTGTTGATAAAATTACATTAAGTATTTTTAAATTTTCCACATGTATCTGTGCCTGCACTGATCTGAGATGAGAAGTAGTTTCTTATGAACATAGCATAATTATGCTACTGAAAAAAAGCAATTAGTCTGCAGAATTCCTGTGACTTTTGGATGTGAAAATCACATTGAAAGTGCTCATGTGGGGAATATAATTATTTTCTTTACAGAGAATACTTTATGACTGAAAGGTATTCAGTATCTTAAATTACACTTTCTTTTAAAATTGCTAAGGCCACTTTAGGAAGGGCCTCCGTCTTAGCCAATAGAAGTGTGTCAGTTAACATTCAGTAGTTTCTACTTTGCTTGTACTTCACTACCCTCATTATTTGCCTAAGGTGATAAGAAGAAAATAACTAAAATAATGAATTAACTCTCACTTTCCTGAAACCAGCCATTCAGAGCTTAAGCAGGCTACATAGTATGTGTATGGAATTGTCTGACACACTTCGTGTTTCAAAACTTTTCTGATGTTAGTTGCTATGGTGATTGCCTTTTCTTTCTTTTTTTTTTTTTTTAGAAAAAGTGAATTGCAGATTAATAGCTTCATAAAACATACATACATAGTTAGCACAGAAACTACAGGTGCCCTGCAGCTATATAGTAATTTAAACACCACTTTCTGAAACTTTTAAAAACTTCACTTCTGTGACACATATCTAATAATAAACCCATAGTTACTCCCCCTCCCCATCCGTCCCTTCTGTTAAGGTCAATGCATTACCCTCAGGGGTGAATCATCCTTGCCAGGCTCCAAAGGAAATTACAGACAGAAAGCAAGAAAGACTGCACAAGAGAAGTTGTCATGTGCTTTTTAGCCTCCGAGGGCTCCCTACTTTCCATTATCTCCCCAAGGCAGTACAAGAATATTGTCCCTTCTATTACAGAAGCATTTCTCTATTTCCTGGAATCGAACACTTGGACTGACTGATATGCAAAAATTGTGTGTTATTCTTGAATTACACATATACCACAATATTGCTTGAATCTTCATAAACAGTTTTAACTTTAATTGGTGTCAAACTGTCCTGGAGTGAGCATGGCAGAATTCTTGGGTAAAAATAGTTAATAATTTGTTATAATACCAATAGAGTTAAACTCTCTGGAGATTCAGAAACATCTTAATTGTATCAATCTTTCTTTTTTTTTAAATATTTTTATTTATTTCTAGGAGAGAGAGAGAGACAGCGTGAGCAGGGGAGGGTCAGAGAGAGAGGGAGACACAGACTCCAAAATAGGCTCCAGGCTCTGAGCTGGCAGTCAGCACAGAGCCTGATGCGGGGCTCGAACCCACGAACCGCGAGATCATGACCTAAGCGAAAGTCGGACGCTTTAACCGACTAAGCCACCCAGGCGCCCCAATTGTATCAATCTTTCACATTAGAGATCCAAAAATTTGTCACAACTTTCTTTGTGTCAATTTGTTCCTAAAGTAGAAAAACAAAGTGTGCATATATTAGTTGGAAGGGTTGTATTTTTTAACCCTCATTTGTAACTGTATATTGATTTTTGAATCCTTTTACCTCTTGTTTTTCATATTCCCCTATCTATATTCAGCAAGGGTGGCACAAAGCATACACATTATTCATTCTTCTAGCCTAACTCAACACAATGTTACATTACTTAACTAAACTCTGTTGTGTTTCTTAATATGTAAACATTCTTCTAAGGGAAATGATTCATCTGATTCTTCTACTGAGCTGTCTTATGTCTGCCAAACTTCACTCTTCACATTTGTAAAGGTGAAAATGAGTATATTAAATCCTGAGACATCAGCTGCTAAGAGTTATCAATCTCACTCATAATATTGTTGCCCCTAAGTGTGCATCTAAAATCCTATAACTTCAATGTAACAAAAATGAATTAAACTAAAAGTATCTACTAATTACTTCATTTAAAAATGTAGTCAATGATAGCCTTTACTATCTAATAACAACATGTACTGTCTATATTTCCTATTACGCCACACATAGCCCCAAACTTAACTTACAAGATCACTGTTAATATTAAATGTGATTATATATGTGAGGAATATTCTGCAATCTGTAAGTTATTTCAAATTGTTAGCCACATGCTGTTGTGTGGTGCAGGTAAAATGCTAGAGAAACTGGGTGGATGTGGAAATGTCATGCACAGATCATTCTTAAAATAATGTACTGCCTATATACAGTACTCTCTTGCAGTTATCAATATCATTTCAATAATCAATGACCTATGACATTAACATAGTTTAAAAAGAGAAGTGGCTATTTGTACTTTTATATTCTAAAATATATAATTACCTTTCTCTTCAGGCAAGAACACTCATGTTCCATAAAAGGATGGTTGAAGTATGAGTGATGAAATCTGACTTGTTCCATAGTAAGGCTTGTTTCAATCTCATCCCCTCACATATATGGTTATAATAAACATACTGATAAAGATGTCTAATTTTTAAATGGATCTTTCTTAGCACAATGGTCCTTTTATGTGAATTCAGGTGTAGCAATCCTTTAAAAATGTTAACATGTTGCAAGCATTTTGAGATCCCCAGATGCAAGTAGCAAACCATACATCTGTGCTGCAAATTCATTTTGATTATAAACACAGCTTTCTAGAAACTAAGAAAATGATTTCCTTAATGGCCACTCTTAATACAGATTTGATCTATACCAATATTCGTGATGTTCAATCAGCTGTGAAAATGAAGCAGTAGCCATTTGGTCTTTTTCAAATATTGCTGTCTGCATCTTTCTTTGAGAGAGGAATCATTTATGAGATGTAAGGGTTGTTCACATAACTTTACAAAAGAAAAAAGATATATTATTCATAATTCCCTTTTCTGTTTATTCCTTTTCCCTGGATGAGCCATCAAAGCAAAAAGTTGACAGTTCAATGTTATTTTGCTTCCTATTTTTGTATGCCCTGTTAAAAACAAATGTCCTTAATTGACTTGTGATAGTAGCAAATCAATTCTAGAATGTCAGGAATGTCTGAGAACAGATGGCTGTCTGGATCCCATTCCTCATAGGACCCACTCAGAGTTACAGCTGTCCAGGGTTACGTGTAATGTGTGCAGCCCTATTTTCTGTTAGCTGGTTATTTTGATTATGAATGTGTGCAGATAACCCTTCTCCTCTGAGAATTCAGTCCCTTTTGCATATCTTCTAATTTGAAGGCACAGTGTTCTCTATGTTCACAAAATACTAATAGGTTTTATTTAAAAGGTGACCCTATGAAAGAACTCAAAATGTCTCAGTTGATGATGGCTCTCTTTTTGTCTATCTGACTCGGATCTGACGCGTAGAGTTGGGGATGCTAAAATAGTGTATAGTGAATAAAAACAACTTCATATACTCCAAGTTGATTTTACTTTTTTGCCTTACAAAATAATGTATGAAACTTCTAGTGGCTCTTGAAGAATCAAAGAGCAATTTTATATCAACAATAAAAGTATAGTGAATAAATGTCTTAGTAGCAATTTTTTTGAGAAGTTACTTATACTTTTAAAAATGTAATTGTATAAAAATATTGAGATTTTTTCTCTTATAAATATGCAAATATGAGATCTATGAAATAAAGAAGATAAATTTCAAATGTTATTAACTAACATATAATGCTCATGGTGGAATGCTTAAAATTGGCCAAATTACACATAATTATAAAAACTATATAGTTTTCTATGTAAGATATGCTTGAATACTCCTGTTGTATTGAAAAAATTATATGTATACAAATTTCTATTGTAAGAATACAATGTAAATTTATATGAAGTAGAAACATAGAGAAATTCCTTGGGCCTTTTTTTCACAGCTTTGAATTTTATTCACTTGAAGTTCATACACAGGTATCTCTGATTAAAATTTTAAAAAACTTCTAATTTGCATATTTGACCTATACTGAATTTTTACTCAGTATAATCAACTTATTTATCCTACTGAAATTGCATAAAATCAACCACATTCTATTCTCTTACTTTGTTTAAAATCAACCTCATTCTATTCCTTTACCTTGTTTATTCTTCTAAGATTCTAAGAAATATGTCAGTTAAAGAAAATATATCTTTATATTTATAAAGAAACTGTCATATGCAACATAGTTTCTTCCTTAAAACAATATATTAGCTTTTTTTCTTTTTGAACCTACAATTTTTTGAAGTGGCAATTTACATAATTAACTTAGTATGCACACAGCTTTTAGAATTTCAGCCCCACAAAGTGGGATTTTATGTTCTTTCTCATTCCTAATTACTAGCTTAGGCACTTGTGAAGTGAAAACAGCTCAGGCCATGACATTTGGGGGATACAGAATGATGAACTTCATTAATAAATTAACTATGCCTACTAACTAAAGTCCAAGCCCCAACACAATGGATACCTATGGATACCTAATTGGCAACTATCAGTTTGTCACACTAAAAAAGTTTTCTTAAAAATATGATTATTTTGACAAACATTTGAATTTGAAATTAAAAGGAAAAATTGTGGAGGTGGAATATTCACTATGGTCTCCCTAGAAAATACTGTGAATTGTATATATCTATAGGCAAACGTATTTAGTATTTAATATCTCCTCATGTCTAGATATGTGTCTATCTACACATATAGTTTGAGAGGAAATGTGAGTTGCTCAAAATTCATGAACTGAATGGCGGCTTACTTGCTCCACTCAGTTGGATGAGACTCAAATTGTGAGACTACTATAGATTAGGGACACACGCTTTTGGGAACATTAATTGTGCAACAAAATGGTGGTTGCCAATTGAACTGTCTGGGCGACTGATATAGATGCTCACAGAAACTGCCTTTTTACTAGGAGACCAACTGGCATGAAGCCCTTGAGAGTGCTCACATTGCCTGGACGACCAGGTCACCACATATAATCACCATACTGGCCATGGCAATATGCCCACAATCATAGACTAGGCACTAAACAGAAACAAAACAAAGCAAAAAAACCTCATTGTTTCTGATGCAGAGAGTATGATTGCTTGCCACATTTGTGATTCCTCCAGAAGCTGCAAGATGAGGAAGGCAACATCTCATGGAACATGACCTCTGTCCATTTCTGGTAGATTGACCCCATCTGGTTATTGACAAGCATCAGTGCTATCTGTGGCACTTCCAATGTTGATTCCCCTCCTCCCCGCCACTTGTTTTTCTGATCAGTTAATTTCAACCATACCTATAGGGCCATTGCAATTAATATGTATCATGTGTTCAACTTTCTAGACGCATTGCAGTCTGTCAGTCTGACTTTGTGGCAGACATGACTCGATTAGCTGATAGTCTAACTACTTTTTTCATCTTCTCTGGGTCTATACCTTCATAAGGAAGTTTGGGCATTAAATGCAACTATTTCCCAGAAAGGAACCATCTCTTCTTGGCTACTTCTTAAGTATTGAGAGGAACAGTAGGGGCAGCAGTGGATGCTAGACAGACTTCTTTTGAATATTCAAGATTCTAACCTGATCATTCCTAGTTTTCAGGCTTCTTCTCTCCCCTAGCTGAAATCCCAGGCAGGCTGGGCCAGTATACTCTCTGGATGTTAGGCAGACTTAAAGAAGTTTAAGGATTCAAACTTGATTCTGGTCTATGCAGTTGAGTTCTTGCTGGGTCGACATGACCTCAGATCAAAAGGTTAAAGACCACTGCCTTGAGTATACTACCTACTGATTGGCCCACTGGGTGGGCCTACACTCACTAACAACAATAACACCATCAAGTAGATGAGGTGATGATGATATCTTCACCTTTATTAAGATCATAGTATTCTCAGAAGACGGTAGTTAAGTGAACTCTGAAATCAAAGAAGAATTTCTTCTTTCTCTGTTTGCACATCTGAATTTTAAACAGGAAATTTTAACAGAAAATACCTATGGATAGCTGCGCAGAAAAAGTTACACTCCTTTCGTATCCATCCATGTTCAACTATTGATGCATACATTTGAATTTATTTTAGTAATCAACTTATCCTGATATTTCAGACCAAGTTAAAGCAATTCTATGTCTCATGAGAATATGACTAATTCATAGAGACAGAGTTCTAAACTGTAATTTCTTAGAACAATCTTAAATTCTTTGGGGAACCTTTGTTTTTCCATATGAGGGTTTGAAAGGTCCCTGGTTAGATTTTGTAAATTACATCTTCACTAAGTTTTTAACTCTAAGACCAATGGGAATGGTCACTTTCTCTACCCATGATAGACATTAAGAGAGGAGGTGTGTAGAAAAGTGCAGCCAACGAAAAGGTAAGACAGTTCAGAAAAGGTACAGGACATGCGGCAGAGCAACAGGGAAGTTGGAGTCAAAGTACAAAAATCTAGGCCATTTCACAGTTGGTTGATGAGAAAAGGAGATAAATTTCATGGTTTTTATTATCCTTTTCTAAGACAGTCTTAATGGAAATAATTTTAGACTTTTCATGTATTTTTGTGGCCTCTTCATATGAAGTCAAAAAATGCTGACCATTGAATACTTAAAATCGTTGAATCCTTTTATTATTCTAAGGTACCGCACACATGGTTTATTGTGTACCAAGTTTATTCATACACCAAGTTCTCCAGAATGGCTTTTGAAGTTCTAAACTGTTCTTGCTAAAATTCTGCAGAGCTTCAAATATTTAGTGTGGTTGGTACCATAATGTTTGTACACGTAAGAAGATAGGTAACAATGGGGAGTCAGTTAGATAGCAGATGATTGCTCATATTCAAATGACAAGAATGAACAATAGGCAAAGAATTACTACCTAAAGAGTCTTGTCACTATGGTCCTACTTTATCCATGAGACTCCTGAGTAGTGCAGCAAATCAAATCAAAGATTATGCCAAGGACACTTAAGACAGAAAAAGAAAAGCTTATATAGTACTTCACTGCAAAGGGATTAGAGCATTAGTTTGTCAGGAGCAGAACTTACTCAGGTGTCTAGTCACTGGGACTCTGAGGAGGAGAGCCATCAGGGACTACTTGGCATGATCTCTTCTCGTCTAGTGACCTGGGCAGAGCAGCCTGGGCTCACTTCTGACTGAAGGGACAACGCCAAAATCTGTAGGAAGAGTCAAATAGACCCTTGCTAAGCATAGCTCTTTGTTTGGAAACCCCGGGCATGAGAAGACTCTTAAGGAATGTTTTGTCTGGTGGGGAAAGGGAGCTTTATCTAGAGACTGAATTGAAAATACAGCTTTTCTATGGGGCGCCTGAGTGGCTCAGTCAGTTGAGCATCCAACTTTGGATCAGGTCATGATCTCACAGTTTGTGGGTTCGAGCCCCACATCGGGCTCTGTGCTAACAGCTCAGAGCCTGGAGCCTGTTTCGGATTCTGTGTCTCCCTCTCTCTCTGACCCTCCCATGCTCATGCTCTCTCTCTCTCAGAAATAAATAAAACATTTTTTTTTAAAAAGGAAGAAAATACAGCTTTTCTGAAATAGAGAGTTTAAAAAAAAGTCTTCTGAAGAAGAAGAAACTTCTCAGGGTTTAGTAGCCACTAGTTGGGAAATATGGGTTTATCTGTATGAGTAGGGGGGATATTTCTGGGGGACTAAGTTTTTCAGGGTCTCTTAAATATATGCATATATAATAGTAAAGGCATAAGAATTAGAACAAGTTTTAGAGAATTGGATTTAGTATGGATGAAAATATTTGTTATGTTCAAGGATGATTCAAAATAATTCGAAATAATTATTTTTAAAGCATTAATTCATTCTAACAATGAAATCTTTTTACAAAATATTAGACCTGCATTTTCTTTCTTGATACTGATTTGACTTTTTCTTTTATTTTGTGAGAATTCATTCTGTAATAGTAATGTTTTCCTGGTATATATATATATATATATATATATATATACACTTTTTGTGAATAATTCCAGCTACTTCCAACACTTCAACTATTACAGTTAAATTTTTTTTAATGTTTGTTTATTTTTTAGAAAGAAACAAACAGAACATGAGCAGTGAGAGGCAGAGACAGGGAGACATAGAATTCGAAACAGGGTACAGGCTCCAAGCTGTCAACATGGAGCCTGACGCAAGGCTCTAACCCACGAACTGTGAGATCATGACCTGAGCCAAAGTCGGATGCTCAACTAACTGAGCCACCCAGGTGTCTCTCAACTATTACAATTTTTAAAGTCAAATTTAAGTCACTTTGAGTTATTCATGCCTAGAATATATTTGTTCTCTTGTCTATGAGCAAAATCAGACTGATGCTTCAACTATTTTACTATAATTCTTTATAGTATTAAGCATGCTAAGTTGTACTAATCTGTTTATATGTTAACTTCCACTTTACTGTCAGCTCTTTAGAATATTATTCATAATTTATCAGTCTAAGGGTTTCCAGCATATAGAATATATCTGAAACATAGAACATACTCAACAAATATTGGCTATTATTGTCTTTTAAAACTTCATTAAAGGTCATTTCCTCTATGAAATCTTCAACAAAATTCTCTTAGGAAGGATTTGGTTTGGTAAAAATGCACAGAAAAGTAACTTGATATATAACTCAGATCAAAAGAGACTGAACAAAAGGCAGTACAGCAGGATGAATGAACTTCAAGTCGAAGTGAAATCAAGGGTTTGAATTCACCTGCAGCTCTACATTTCATTGCTCTTTCTTTTGGGTACCCTTTGTCTTTTGCATGGCTACCTCTACATAGCTTGATATAGAAAGTCTCACAGCACCCACAACTTATACTTCCCAACATCATACAAGTAGGGGATTTAAATTCATTCTCAGTGGTTCCAAATGGGGAAAAAAAAGTCTAAAAAAGCAAGTTAATTAGGCAATCTCTGTGAGGTGTCCACTTTAGCAGCTGCGTTTTGCTGGTTGGGCTCCACATGGAAACTCTCATTCAAGCCATGAAGAAAAGGTCATTGCAAAAATGGATGGTGCAGTACTGGGAAGATAAAAAAAAACAAACAGACAAACAAACATATAGTGTTTCTGTCAGTTTCATTTCTCAAATATAATAGTTTCTTTCTGTGGGGATTTATGTGGCAATTCCTTTTTCTTTATTAAATCCCTAATTATCTTGCATTGTAAGTTTTTCTTACATGAACATCTTGCCTGTGATTTTATACTCTGTAGGGTCAGTTATATATGCCATGACATTGACCTTTTCTTCATTATATTCTATTCCTGAGAACTTCAAGGAATGTAATGAAATGTGATTCACTTTATTGTGCAGGAAAGAGTTAAGTCAGGAGGCCCTGGTTACCCCAGTCAGGCTTGTGTTCAGGAGAACTGACCCTGAAGCAGCTGTGAGCTATGGAATCCAAGTGTTCTGGGTTGCCCATGGCCCTGGGCACCTGTATCATGTTTGGCCACTGGGGTGCTGAAGGTTGACTAGTTAAATTCAGTCAAGCTGGTGCTGCATGTCTGTGTGACTAATCTTCAGTATCACCCAAACTAGGTGATCTTCCCTGTTTGACAATACTTCGTATGAGTTGTCAGGAGAATCAAGTACCTCTCCATTCAATTCTACTAGAAAGGAATAACTGGAAGCTTGTACCTGATTTCTCTTGAACTTTGTCCATGTATCCTTTCACTTTGCAAATTTTAACTATATCCTTTTTCTGTAATAAACCATAGCCACAGATATTAAAAGTTTTCTGAGCGCTGTCAGCACTTCTAGAAAATCACTGACCTTGAGGGTAATCTTTGGGAGCTGCAATACAATTACAATCCTTTCTTAGGTAAAGCTTGCTTATTAATTAACTTATGCATGACCTAATTTTGTTTCTTAGTTTCTTTTTATTTAGGTCCTCCATCAGTAGTTTTTAAAATTTTCTTTTACTGAAAGAATAAAAAAAAATTTATTTTTTTAATGTTTATTTATTTTTGGAAGAAACAGAGACAGAGCATAAGTGGGGGAAGCAGTAGAGAGAGACACAGAATTCGGAAGCAGGCTTCAGGCTCTGAGCTGTCAGCACAGAGCCCAACGCAGGGCTCGAACTCACAAGCTTTGAAATCATGACCTGAGCCAAAGTAGCACACTTAACTGAGTCACCCAGGTGTCACTTACTGATAAAATTTTAAACTTACAATAATTTTATATTTATAAAAATGTTGCAGATATAGTGCATAGAATTCCTGTATACCTTCATTCACTTTTCCCTTTTGCTAACATCCTATATCACCATGTATGAAGCATCACAATACAAAACAAACATCAGTGCCTTACTATTAATTAAAGTGAACACTTTATGTAGAATTCACAAGTTTCCCCCCAATGTCCTTTTCTGTTTCAGGATCTCACCCAGGATACCACACTACATTTATGCATTATTCGCTCTAACTTCCTCTGATTTGTGACAGTTTCTCAGATCTCCCTTACCATTGACGTCCTTGTTTTGAGGATTGCAATTTAATTTTCCAATAACATTCTTCAATGTTATGGAATGAATTGTGCCCTCCTCCCACCCAGAGTCACATGTTGAAGTTTTAACCTCTAATGGGACTGTATATGTAGATAAAGCCTTGGATTATGTAATTAAATGTAAATTAGGTCATGAAGGTGACGCCCTTATCCAATCAGACTGGTGTTCTTATAAGAGGATGTGTGTGTGTGAGAAGGAGGCCATCTGCAAGCCAGAAGGAAAAGTTTCACCAGAAACCAACCCTGCAAGCACCTAACGGCACAGCCTCTGTGACTGTGAGAAAATAAATGCCTATTGTGCAAGTCACTGAGCCTGTGGTATTTTGTTATGGCAGCCTGAGCATACTAACACATTCAGTTTGGGTTTGCCTGTTTGCTTTCTTATGATTAGTTTGAGCACATTGGTTTGTGAGTGGAAAACCACAGAGGGGAAGAGCCATTTTCATAACATCGTATCCAAAGTATACCCAGTCAACATGACCACTATTGATTATGTTAACTTTGACCACCTGGCTGAGGTAGTATTTGATAGCTTTCTTCATTGTAAGTTTATTTCTTGCCTTCCTTCCTCATCCATAGTCTATTCTTTGGCAACAAATAATGAAGCATCCTACACACAAGATGGTAGGAGACATTAGGTCCCCTCCTGTAGGGAAAAGGAGCTACATAAATTATTGGGAATTCTTCTACACAGGAGATACATCTATCTTTTCCCATTTATTTATTAGTTAACTATTTTTTTAGAGCTACATAGACTTATTTCCTCCTTTGGGTTATGATATGTTACTATATTATTTATTTTGATAGTCAAATTTTAGCTTTGGCCATTGGAAGCACCCATCTCAAAATATAGGACCAATAATAACCCTCATCTAACTTTGGAGTGCCTCCCACCAACCCATCCTCCTGCCTTTCACCAGTGGAAGCACCACCCTACACCCTGTTTTCATCATTCTTTTGTTTTTTATATGTACTTTATTTGATCTATACGTATCTTTAAAATGATTATTTCTTTGTTTGAAAGATATGCAGTATATGCAAACATTTTCTAGTATTTCCCCTCTACAGTTATAGTCCTAGATTAATTCATATTATTGCATGTTACTATAGTTTTTGAATTTTGATTAACTAATACTTTGTGTGTGAATGTAGTAATACATAAGTCAGTGTATAATATATATTGAGGATCAAATTATATTTCCATGAATTATTTAAGTCAAAGGAAAACTTCTTCAGTGTATAAAACGGCAAATGAAAAACACCTCGTGGAAACTATAATTGAAGCTTATATGAGATAAATCAACACATATTTCTTTTTCCTTAGTTTATTTATCTATTTTGAGAGACTGAGAGTGAGAGAGAGAGGGAGGAGCAGAGCTAGAGAGACAGAATCCCAAGCAGGCTCCATGCTGTCAGCGCAGAGCCCATCATGGGACTCAAACTCACAAACCATTGGATCATGTCCTGGGCCAAGATCAAGAATTAGATGCTTAACTGACTGAGCCAACCAGGTGCCCCAACACATGTTTTAAACACAATAGCCACTGTACTATTAATATATTATTCCTTCAAAAGTAGTATTGGGAAAAAAAGGATTTTTTATTCTTTAGATTATTTCTTAACATTCAAAATAAACATTTGTTTGGCTAATCTGTATTATCTTGTCTCCCTGTCAGTAGAATTGAAAGGCTTAAAATTTTGCTCTGTGTCATGGAGTCATGGATTATTATTTTTCTTATTTATTCATTTTTTTAGAGAGTGTGAGCATGTGGGTTAGCAAGGGAGGGGGCAAAGTGAGAGACAGATAGAATCTTAAGCAGGCTCCATACTCAGTGTGAAGCCCAAGGTGGATCTTGATCCCAGGATCCTGGGATCATGACTTGAGCCTGAGATGAAATCAAGAGTCAGATGTTCAACCGACTGAGCCAACCAGGGTCCCCTGTTATGGATTTTTTAAAATCTGTATTCATATTTAGTTTTAAAATTAGAGCATAATAGTTGTCTGCAAAATGGTCATGAAGGATGCAATGACTAAAGCATGCCAGTAATAGAATTTAGGTGGTTTATTTTTAAATATATTATATACAAGGAAAGGATGAAGCCTCTTCACTATGGATGTAGAGGATACTTTCTTCTTTTTACCCTGTGGCTGCCTAGTTGGCTCAGTCAGTTTAGTGTCTGACTCTTGATTTCAGTTCAGGTCATGATCTCACAGCCTGTGAGTGTGAGTCCTGCATTAGGCTCTGCACCAACAGTGCAGAGCATGGTTGAGATTCTGTCTCTCCATTCTGTCTCTGCCCCCCCTCCCCCCCCACTTGTGCTCTCTTTCAAAATAAATAAAAGTTAAAAATATAGACTATTTTAATACAATCCTTTTTTTATCCTAGTAGTGCTATTAGGAGCTATTATGCTCATTTAAAGATAAAGAAACAGAGGCTTAAGGAGATGACTGTAAATTAGAAAATAGTAGAATAAAGATGTAAATTCAGGTTAATATTTCAAAGCCTGTACCATTCCCAACATACCTTCTTTTTTTCAGTAGTTTTCTCATTTTTAAAATAAAATAATCTTTTCTGGATTAAAAATATTATGATTCTATGGACTGTGACTAGAATGAGCAACTATTTCTATTGTAACAGATTCTAATTAGGATGACCTCTTGAATTTTATATTATCTTATATCAAATTGATTCCTTGGCAGAAATTAATATTTTTCATAGCAACTGAGTTTAAGCTGCCTTACAGTCATGGATTAATACAGATCAAAACTCCAAATTTATCTACCTAAGTGTGTTTCCAAAAGAAGGATTTGAAGATAAGTCCAAATAATTTCATCACAATTACTACTAATAATAAAACTTACAGTTATCAAGTGTTTACTATGTACCAGGCATTCTGCTCAGTGTTTCACATACATTATTCATTTAATTCTCAAAGAAAACCTATGAAGCAGATAAAGGAGACTGAAACCTGGCAAATAGCGTACAAAGTACTACAGAATGTTTAAGTATTTTTTTTAAATATTTTTATTTATTTCTAGGAAAGAGAGAGAGAGAGAGAGACAGCGTGAGCAGGGGAGGGTCAGAGAGAAAGGGAGTCACAGACTGAAACAGGCTCCAAGCTCTGAGCTGGCAGTCAGCACAGAGCCCGACGCGGGGCTCGAACCCACGAACCGCGAGATCATGACCTAAGCGAAAGTCGGTCGCTTAACCGACTAAGCCACCCAGGCGCCGCATGTTTAAGTATTAAAAAGCAAGGTTTGAACCCAGATCTTCCCTACTGGTTACTGACAAGCTGCACTGCAGATGGAATGAAAGGTTGACATTAGGAAAAATCTGTATAGGATCTTATAACAAGGAAAAATAAAATCCACAGCCTGAATGAGGAAGAAAAAGAGGGAAAGGCAAGAAAGTCTTACTCCCAAGATGTATGTTAGAAAACACTACTGCATATAATGTGTGTTATACTGAATGAGAGAACACCTAACAACTAACCCTTTTCATATTAGGAAACAAAACCCTTTTACAGTGTTTAAACTGCAGCCTGTTTGGATAGAAAGAACATTCTAAGTAATCATTTTAAGTTTATTCAAAATAAATATTTTCTACATGCAAAGATTTATTCCAGATACTCAGAGAGAAAGAGGTGTATATTTTAGAAATTGTATTGCCAGAATATTCAGACCTGAAAAGGTGACAGATGCTCTGTATAAATTATAATGTGAAATATAATGTGAATTGGTGTAAAAAAGAGTAGTGAGGATAACAGAGTGCAGAAAGCTTTATTATTATTCCATAAGTCAGAAGCCATCTTGGATTTGGGCCATTAACCATAGGAGCAACTTTGACAAGTAGAGATGGAATAGAGGACATTCCGAGAAGAGAGAACAGGACAAGGAGAACTGGAAAAAAGAAGAATGTATTTGTCTAGGAAAAAAAAATGTTAGCCCCCTGCTACTGTACTGGGTGTGTGTGTGTGTGTGTGTGTGTGTGTGTGTGTGTGTGTGTGTGATTATAAATGCACCACATGGAAATGATAGTAGGCCAAGACCACGGAGACAGTGAGATTTTGTGTTGAGGGACATATACTTTACTCTGTACATCCTGGAAGAGCAAATAACTAACTCATTTTTTTATATCTCTCCTAATGAATGAATATTTGTTATTCTACATCACATGATTTCTTTCAGAGACTACAACACACTTATTAAATCTCTCTCCTTTCTTCCTGAGCTAAATCATGGCAAGGTTTTATTCTATATTTTCCGTGTATGCTTTATTTTACAATCCTTTATTTATACTTGCTATTCTTCACTAACTAGGTTCATCATATGTCACTTATATTGTGAACACTAAAACTTGTTTTAGGACCCCATACAAGCTCTGTCCATTGTTGAGGAGACAAGGTGTGTACTATTACTTGTTTTTACTTTGTTCTCAATGGAGCATAGCAAATTTTTTGTGATGGTTTTATAAACAAGTAGAACTCCTACAATCTTATTCTTTCTTTCCCAAAGGTGAAGCAGAGTTGTAGTCAAATATTAAGCATCATTGAATTAGATTTAAAGTTTTTGATTTTTATTTTCAAGAATTGGGCCATCTCCACTAAAACTCATGGTAATACTAAAAAAATGGATGTAATTTATAGCCTGTCACACTTAACCAATGCTGAAGATTATAGTACTTTTGGCATGAGGTAGATCTATTTGTCATACTAATATAAGATGTTTTTATTGATACTGCCTAGCAGATACTAAGTCAGGAAAAATAAATATTCTGGGTGTAAATTTGTCAATTAATATGGCAATCTAATCAATATAAAATGACATGTAAATAAGCCAAGTAAGCAAGTTTCAAAGGAACTATTTTTTATCTGGATAAGAATTTGACACCAAAATTCTGTGGCTATGCTGATAAATCCGGCTTCAGACACCTGCATGTGATTCCACATCACTGAATATCAATTTTGTCCATCTTCAAAGGTGAACTCAACTCTAAATTATAAATAGCATACTAATTTGTTTGTTGTGTTTGAATCTCCATTAAATTTACATCTCACTCCAGTAGGGGCACACACACTATAAAATCCACCAGAGATAGAAGCAACATATATTCATATATCCAACTATGAATTGTGGATAGTTTTTTCAAGGGGTGGTGGAGGTTGGGGATTGGATTGATTCAAAAGTCAGAAACAATTTTGCTCTTCCAGCCAGGTGTTGCAGAAATGGTCAGAGGCGAAATGTAGATGTTTTCTTTGTCTGACAGAGGGTCCAGAGGGCATTGTAACATATTTCAATGACTGAATAGAAACTTCTCAGCAAACTATAAAAAGATTGAAGGTTCCAAGTAAAATCATTTTCCTCAAATTCCAAAATCAACTTGAAATTCCAGACTCCAAATAACATCACTTAGTATTTTCATTGGCTGTAATTCTTAGTCAGGATCTCTTCCTTCCATTTGGCAGCATAGAATTTCCACCTTCAGGTCATTTTAATTTATCTATAATGAAGTAGCAATTTAAAACTCAAATATTCAAATGATTTCCCAAAGGCATTTTTGGAAACAAAACAAAACAAAGCATTTGTTTGTTTTTGTAGATAACTCAGTTTCCTTTAGCTAAACTATTATCTATAATAACCCAAGAATTCTAATTCCAATCACTTTTATGCTTTATGATGTTTGGTCAATGGGAGAACAAGTCCCCTTATTGCTTTTATTCATCCCACTTAGCAATATTCCACCTGAATGGATTAATAAGTAATGTACTGTGTCTTTTACTTGAATAGAAATCTTGGGGTGAAATATAATTTAGCAATATTTATGTAAAGCATTTTCCTTAAAGAAGTTACTGTCATTCTTCTTAAGAAACATCACTGACGTTTACTACCCAGAATACCATTTCCCATCGGTTATCAATTCACAAAGTTGTTTTCATCAACCGTTATCCAAATACTGGATGGAGATCATGACTACAGATAGTGGTGAAGCTGAACTAGTTAAGTTGCCCAGGCTGGTCCTCAGAAGATAATAATGATGGTTACTTGAGAACTTATTAAAAGCAGTATGAGCCATATGTGATCACATTTCTTTAATGCTACACTTGTTATGGCTTAGCATCTATTCATAAGTGCATCATTAGCATTCAGAAGAAATTATAAAAAGATAATGACTGGAAAATAACCTTTTTAATGACTGCTGTTATATTTTTAAAGAATGATTCATTGGCAATAAAGCTTTAAAAGTCTGCTGAATCGTATATCATAGTGAACATGTACTTCCATATTAGCTGGTTTCAAGAAAATCCTCCCAAGGAATGTGGACTTCACCTGACAAGGAACCAAGCTCATTACTGCTAGAGTAATCAATAACCTCTGCTAATGTGTTCAGCTGGCGACACAGACCAGATCAATAAAACCTGCCACATGCTTTGTTTTAGGAAATGAAGCCTTTTAGTTCTTAATTAAGGGAGAGACCTCACATCCGTAATGATGTTTGCAATGAATATTACCACAGAGGACATGGAAATGAATCTGAGTTTTTCATTAAAGAACTGCATAAGGGAGGAGAAAAAAAAGTTAAAAATCAGGGGGATTTGTGTATTGCTTCCTTAGTATTTTGTAATATAAACCCATAGAAAATTGTGTTCCGCTTGAAGTGAGAAAATGGCAAAGATTCAGTTTCTGCACAGTAGCAGAAACAAAAATTATTTGCTCAATAAATCTCCAAAGGGCAACCAAGCAAGGCAATACGTTTAAGTAGAGACCAGAGACTCAGCTGTCTGGAGAGTTTACAAACAGATATGACACAGAAAAGTGGAGGAAATTACAATACGCTGTACATATTAGCTAGAGCCTATCCCTAGAATTCAACATAATTCAATCCAATGCAATATTTTATTTGTTTACTCTTAAACTATCAGGACATTTTCATAATATGATATTATTATTCAGAGTTTTAGCAGTATAGACCTCCCACGCAATTTTATAATGAGGGGGCAGTTTATAAAATGTTTTACTTTTACCCAATAAAAACAGTGAAATAATTATGGACTCAAAGCCTGACCACTAGAATCATCAACTTTTTCAAAGCTAGAAGACAAATTACCAGATGAGCAAAATTATTGGCTTTTTTTTTCCTTCAAAAGTACTTTTACTACCAATATCTTTGGGTATAAAGTCACAATGTTCTTAGAATATACCTATAAAAATAAATCTGACTGATTTTTACAAATAAGGTCAAGAGTTAGAGAGCCCAGGGTCACCTGGATGGCTCAGTTGGTTGTGTCCGACTTTGGCTAAGGTTATGATCTTGCAGTTCATGAGTTTGAGCCCTGCTTCCAGCTCTGTACTGACAGCTCAGAGCCTGGATCCTGCTTCAGATTCTGTGTCTCCCTCTTGCTCTGTCTCTCCCCTGCCTGCTCTCTCTCTCTCAAAAATAAATAAACATTAAAAAAAAGAGAGAGAGCCCAACTCTGCTCAGTCAATACATGATCATTCTCCCTTGATATTTCCATGTACTTTTTATTGATCATGGCTGGGTATTACAGACCTCCTTGGATGAGGATACTTTTATCTATTCATTTATTCAGAAGATGGAAAGTTCTAACTTAAGCCTTTATTAACAATTAATATTAGCGCATAGATGTGCTGAAAGCAAATGTTGTTATTTCTAAATGCTTTCTCACTAATTTTGGACATTTGCAATTTAAATAATGTTTTCTGCTCTAAGTTTAACTCTTGAACAGATTGAAATAACCCCTTATGTTTCCCAAATTTTCTTTTTCTCCTTTGGTACATTTTGTCAAATTCTGCCTTTGGAAACTTCACCATTTTATCTACATAGAAGAACAGATGTTTCAAATGCTTTGTATAGATTTAAAAATGTTTCAAAACCCTGACATCTTCTGCACATGAACTCTTTTGCTCACATTAGTGTATTTTTAGGATTATTGGCCATATACCAGACATGCTGCCCAACTAGCCATATAATCACTAGGGATTCCATAGGAAGAGAACTCAGGATAAAGGCAAGGAGAAACACTGTAACCTATGAGAACTTCAAACCAACAGAATTTACAGAGCTGTATATATATGAAAATACTGACAGTAACAAATCCTACTAAGATGAATAATAACTCCCATATTTCCTCATTGTTAATTAATAATAATAATCAGTGTTATATTTAATAATGTGTGTACATGTAAATAAGATAGGGAGTGGGGGAATCAGGAGAAACAGGAGAGAGGAGAAGGGAGGAGGGAGAGTGACTGAAAATTTGTTAAGAATTTTAGTCAAAACATGAGAATTTGGCAGGGTCTAGATACACTATAGGAAACTCAGCTCTTCTCAATTATTCTGGTTTTTTTTGTTTGTGTTCTTTTATTTCAGTTAATAAACACTTGGTAATACCCATTTTATGTATATCAACTCATTTAATTTTTAAAGTAAGTAGGGGTGCCTGGGTGGCTCAGTCGTTTGAACGGCTGACTTTGGCTCAGGTCATGGTCTCGTGGTTAGTGGGTTCGAGCCCTGGGTCGGGCTCTGTGCTTACAGCTAGCTCAGAGCCTGGAGCCTGTTTCTGATTCTGTGTCTCCCTCTCTCTCTGATGCTCCCCACTTGTGCTCTGTCTCTCTCTGTCTCAAAAATAAATTAAAAAAGAAACACACACACACACACACACACACAATAAAGTAAGTGTATGTAGTATGTTACATTATTTTTGTCCCAATTTTGACAATAAAATCTATTGGAATCAAAATAAAAACTAATTGCCCAGGGCAGCTAGAAAGTAGAAAGGCTAGATTGTGAACTTAGAACTCTGCACTATATTGTCTGTCTTTGTTGTTGCCCAAAACTTTGTAGTTCCCGACAAATTGAAGGAACCTGAAAAAGTTTGGTTTTCTCCTTGACCTAAGTCTAATTTAAGTCTTAAGATAGACATAATTTTGCCATTATTGGGAAAAATTAAATTACAATATTCATAAGGGAAACAAAATATAGATTTGAACAGACTTTGGATACCCTTGCTATATTTTGTCAAGCCATTTCTTTTTTCTCTTTAATAAGTTTGTTTGAGGTGCCCTTATTTGCTCATTTACCCTCACATGTGGTACTTTTATTTTTCAGGTTGTTTTTTTTTTTCATAGTTTATTGTCTAGTTGATTTCCATATAACTCCCAGTGGTCATCCCAACAAGTGCCCTCTTTCATGCCCATCAACCATTTTCCCCTCTTCCCCATCCACATCAGCCCTCAGTTTGCTCTCAATATTTGAGAGTCTCTTATCGTTTGCCTCCTTCCCTCTCCTTAACTATTTTTTCCCCTTCTCCTCCCTTACGGTCCTCTGTTAAGTTTCTCCTGTTCCACATATGAGTGAAAACATATGGTATCTGTCTTTCTTTGCCTAACTTATTTCATTTAGCATAACACCCTCAAGTTCCAACCACATTGCTACAAATGCCAGATTTCATTCTCTCTCATTGCCATGTAGTATTCCATTGTATAGATAAACCAGATCTTCTTGATCCATTCATCAGTTGATAGACATTTAGGCTCTTTCCATGATTTGGCTATTGTTGAAAGTGTTGCTATGAACATTGGGGTACATGTGCACCTATGTATCAGCACTCCTGTATCCCTTGGGTAAAGTCCTAGCAGTGCAATTGCTGGGTCATAGGGGAGTTCTATTGTTAAGCTTTGAGGAACCTCCACACTGTTTTCCAGAGGGGCTGTACCAGTTTACATTCCCACCAACAGTGTAAGGGGCTGCCCATTTCTCCACATCCTCACCAGTATCTATATAGTCTCTTGACTTGTTCACTTTAGGCACTCTGACCGGAATGAGGTGTTAGATCTGAGTGTGGTTTTGATTTGTATTTCCCTGATGATGAGGGACGCTGAGCATCATTTCACATGTCTGTTGGCCATCTGATCACCATTTCACGTGTCTGTTCATGTCTTCTGCACATGTGGTACTCTTTATTTTTTATTATTATTTTTTTTTATTTCTAGGAGAGAAAGAGAGAGAGCGAGCGTGAGCAGGGGAGGGTCAGAGAGAGAGGGAGCCACAGACTGAAACAGGCTCCAGGCTCTGAGCTGGCAGTCAGCACAGAGCCCGACGCGGGGCTCGAACCCACGAACCGCGAGATCATGACCTAAGCGAAAGTCGGACGTTTAACCAACTAAGCCACCCAGGCGCCCCACATGTGGTACTTTTTAAACTTATATTACTTTACTAGAAGTCCACTTATACAGGTCTGCACAAATTGCATAAGATTTTTACGCTATTAGAAAAATGAAAATAATGGTAATAATTTAAATGATTTGCCATAAAACATGCGGGATGTGAAATTATGATTAATTCACAGGCAGTGATAAATGTTCATTCACTTGAAAATCTAAAAGGGGTTCATAATCAATAATACAGTGATGAAAGCATTGCAGATTAAGTCTTTAAATGTTTATTTTGAAAAATAATGCATATTCTGAAGGAAGGTAGGCTTTTCTCTTGGTCTCCATACGACCTGTTTTCTTAACTCTGCCCCTTGAACAAGGATCAGTGTTTTTACTTCCTCTAAGAGGGAGAGATTTTTTTCCCAAAGTCCCAAGACATAGACCTTATTGGTCACAGAACATGGAGATACCTGAGGGTTGGGATTATAATTTTTACTGTCAGAAAGAAAAATGAAATACATTCTAAGTTTTTTTTTTTTAAATCAAGCTTGGGAGTAAACATAAACTAAAATTTTCACTGAGCAGGGGCGCCTGGGTGGCTTAGTCGGTTAAGCGTCCGACTTTCACTTAGGTCATGATCTCGCGGTTCGTGGGTTCGAGCCCCGTGTCGGGCTCTGTGCTGACTGCCAGCTCAGAGCCTGGAGCCTATTTCAGAGTCTGTGTCTCCCTCTCTCTCTGACCCTCCCCTGCTCACGCTGTCTCTCTCTCTCCTAGAAATAAATAAAAAATATATTTAAAAAAATTTTTTTTCACTGAGCAAAAAACTTCTTTTTCGGTAGATAACACGGAACCCTATAATCAATAACCTTAAAAGTTCTCAGAATAAAAAATTATTTTATAGCACTCTGAAGAAGTACAACAAATGCTGAGTATTTATTTAATGAAAAAATATTATTGTTAGAAATGATTATACCACTTGTACTTTTTTTTAACCAAGCAGCTAATTTTAGAAACCCTCAACTACGGAATTTTTTTTTAACGTGAAGGTTACTTTTATTTGTAAAAATAATTTACAAATTATTTACCTGGAATGTCTTAAATAAGCAAATTGGATAATTATATTGATGGAAATATTGGAGAGGTACATGATCTAATTAATACTAGATTCATTTAACATGTTTTTGTATTTATTAGAATCATATTACAGTATCATAAGATGAACTAGAAGAAACTTTAAAATAGAAAGGAGATCATACAAGAAAAAATATTATTCACTTAGTATCTACAATGTGGAAATCATTTTGATTTCTTATTCATGTGATAAATAAAGTAATTAAATCCCCTTGTTTGAGATACAATAAACTGATGCTTAGGACAGGTAACTTTCCCAAGGTTAAACAAGTAAATAACAGCTGGTGAGTGACAAAGGAGGAACTAAATGTATTTAAATACCGAAGTTAGTTTCTTTTCACTAATGACTAGAACATGTAATCTCCCCAGAAATCTGTTCAAGATACACCTTTCATTTTACACCGAGAAAGCAGAGACATGAGAGGTTAAGTTCCTGAATACACATCTTCACATAAGACATGTTGACATACAGGGATTGGTCTAAGTTCTCTATATTCAGTCCAAAATTTATTTTGTTTTCATTTCAGTAGTATGATGTTTTTGTTTTTGCAGGGTCTGTCTGTTTTTACAGCACCATTTTCTTCCTTATAACATTTAGGAAGTGAAATGAAACTCATGAATATCTGAGAGCAGTAGGAAAAAGTTTGCATTTTATAGCTCTTTCTCCCATTGGAATCTATAATTAGCATCAGAGAACAAAAGATCATTAAGAAATCAAGCAGTGATATTTCGAATTAATATTTCCCTTCTTTCTGGAGCAGTAGAATTCTAAGTAGTTGGTACTTGAAGCCTATACTTTTCACACAAATTGCAACCATTCTAATATGAAATATGTTTTTCAATTGAAGAGCAAAGTAAGAAAAGCCCCAGAAACAAAACCTAGTTACATTGTAAATCACTGATGGAATATATTTGATTGTTGTAATTTTCAAATGACCTGAAGGCAACTAGCCTGCTTTTAATATCTCTTGATACTGGTATCATAGCACTAGACAATTGAATTTTTTTATGGTCCCATTATTTGTTAGCATTTCAGCAATCAATACCATCAGCCAATGTGCTGAGCTGGTGGCAAACTGGAGTCAATAATCTTCCCACATGCTTTTGTTTTAGGAAATGCATCCTTTTATCTCTTAATTAAAGGCTACTGTTTCATTCTCATTTGAGTTCATTAGTTGTGAAGGAATATTCTCAAGGAATAGAAAAGCAACCTTAAGGTTAATATGTAGTAACTAAATTGTATATCAACTAAAATATATAGATTACTAGTGTATTCCAATTCAAAAAAACCTCAAGCAACAAAAAATGTTTATAAAAAATAGCAAATATTATTTGTATCAGAGAAATTTTCTTTGATTTAACATTTTTAACTATCATTCACCCTGTCATTTAAAATCTAATTTATCTAACAAAAATTATATTTTCTCAAAAATTATAGGAAGCAAATCAATCTCAATGCACTTGTTTTCTCAAATTTTGCTTTTTTATTCTTTAAAAAGTGGCCATTTTAAGATACCATTAAAGGAAATCATAATAAGTTTTATTCCTTGTGAACTTACTTCCAACATTTTTGCAATAAAATATAATCATACCTTGACAGTTCAGGTGGTTTCCATGTGTTTAATCATAATGTTTGTTTGGTTATTATTTAAATGTCTGTTTCTGATAGAATCCAGCATATTCCTCCTTGACTTTTAAGCTGATACAATTAAGAGAACTGCAACAATGCCAACCAAGCTAACCAAGTTTGGATGGTTGTCAATAAGAGGGACCAATTAAGGTTTCTGCAAGCCAAGCTTTTCACAGCTAACATAGGTCTCCTAAATCTCCATAGATTGTCTTCATTTTTTTGAAGAAAGATATTTATTAGTTTATACAATTTTGTCTGCCTTAACTGGCTATAAAATGAGGATTATACCCAATCAACACTAAAGGCTTAATAATAAAAATTCAAAGTCTGGAAATATCAAGGTTAATATTCTAAATGTTAGAGTCACTATACATATTTAGTTAACAGTATTTTTAAGGAAAGTTTCCAGTATATAACTAGAAACACTTATTGTTGTTTGAATGATTCCTTAAATTTCTATTGGAAGCCTACATTTCTCAGGTACTAATTCTATTTCACTGGTGCTCAAAAGGTGGAAAACAAGGCCTATACTGGCTGAGATATTAATTCTGAGTATCATGGAGAAATTGGGTTGTTGTAACTGTGATGCAATTGGGGGTCTATATTTTGAACACAGAGCATTCACTGGAGCCCTCCTGATTGCTGTCATGCCCAATACTAAATATTAAGCAATAAGTACCTCAACTCAATAAACTGAGTACAACTCAATATTAAGACATTTCAAGAATGAATTTAATTTTCATGAGTTTTTTTTTTAATGTTGATCAACTGAGGTGCGGCTTAATGTAAAGGAAGCATATAATAGGTGATAGGAAAAGAAAGTGATAAATAACTTTAAAGCCACTTATATACACTTGATCTTAGCCAAAAGGCCGAGAAGCGATTAAAGCCACTTATATAGAAATGAGGAATTTAGCAGGTGTACCTGTGCATGTGTGTGTATGTGAGCAAGAGAGAGAATTTATGTATCTGCATATGTTAAGCTGTATATATTAACCAATTATGTTCCCTTTCCCTCTTATCCTGTTACTTTGTATAAATAGTTCAAGTGATGGTTAAATTTACAATTTAGTCCATATGTCCTAAGACCACAAAAAGCCACCTGTGGATTTGATGGCGAAGCCCTCATACTACCTGGAGATCTTGGGCTATTGAAATGAATGCAATAACTGATGAGACTTTAGGGAGAGAGGAAGAGCAGTTATTCATTATTTAATATACATGTGCCATATGAGGCAGAGGCAACCTCTTTTGTTCGTGAGTTAGAGTACTGCAGTAAAATGGATGCAGAGCCATTTTTTAAATGTAAACTCAACAGGTAATTTGTCTCTTTTCTTTCAGATCCATTCTTCACTTTTTCTTCATTCTGTATCTCAGAGAGGCTGGATGCTGCAGTCTATATTTGCCAAGCTCTTTCAACCTAGCTTGCCAAGCTGACTCTCTTCCAGCTTGATTTGGTCAATTGAATTCCTAGAGGGAGTTGCTATTTCAGGAAGCATCTCCATGTGTGGTTTCGGCTTCTCTGAAATTCCAGATGCTGCTGGACACCCTTTTCATGTAGAACTCTGGCTCCTGCTAGACAGCAGAGCCTTAGTTTCCTGCCGCGATCTGTTCCTGTTGTTTCTTCAGTCCTGAAATGGTAGCGGTGTTATTTCTAAACTCTGGATTGCCTGATAACTGACTTATCTGTAATTTTGTTAACTGAGTAACCCGTTTACTGAATCAAATTCCTAATTTTACAGAGTAGATCTTCTAGTAATGAATTCTCTCAGTATTTATGTTGTATAAGAAAGTTTTAGGGTGCCTGGGTGGCTCAGACAGTTGAGAATCTGACTTCATCTCAGGTCATGATTTCACACTTGATGAGTTTGAGCCCCACATCAGGCTCTGTGTTGACAGTTCAGAGCTTGCAGCCCACTTCAGATTCTGTGTCTCCCTCTCTCTTTCTCTGCTCCTCCCCCACCCATTCTCTCTTCCTCAAAAATAAATAAACATTAATTTTTTAAAATTAAAAAAATCTATAATAGTTTTTATTTTTCCCCTCACTCATGAAAGTGAGTATAGGTGTCAGTCATTAATTTCGGAAAATTCTCAGATATTATTTACTTAATTTTTACCTTTTTTACCTATTTTTGTCCTTCTGGGAATCAAATTGTACATATTTTTTTACTATTTTTTATTTTTTAATCTTTTTTAATGTTTATTTATTTTTGAGAGAAAGAGAGCAAGTGGAGAAGGGGCAGAGAAAGAGGGAGACATAGAATCTGAAGCAGGCTCCTGGCTCTGAGCTGTCAGTAAGAGCCCAATGCAGACTTAAACTCACAGACCACGAGATCATGTCATGAACCATAATTATACGCTTAACTGACTAAGCCACCCAGGTGCCCCTTTTTTATTTTATTTATTTATTTTTAAAAAGTTAATGTTTATTTATTTTTGAGAGAGAGGAGAGAGAGAAAAAAACGTGAGGGGGGGCAATGGAGAGACAGAGGGAGACACAGAATCTGAAACAGGCTCCCGGCTCTGAGCTATCACCACAGAGCCTGTTTTAGACCATTTAATATTGTCCTACTGTTCTTAGATACTTTGTTGATTTCAGTGTTTAGTCCCTTTTTATTTTATTGGGGCTAATTTATATCAACCTATTATGTTAATAGCTCTTTTTATCATCTATGTCAAATCTATTGATGAAACCATTGAAAACCTCTTTACGAAGCTTTTTATTTTTTATTTTTTAAACTCCTAACTTGATTCTTTCTCATTGGTTACATATCATTGCTGAAATTACCCATGTGATCTTATATGCTGTCACCTTTTCCACTGGTAACTTTATCATATTAATCACCATTATTTAAAATTCCCTACCAGACATCTGTGTCATCTCTTAGTTTCATTCTGATGATTGCCTTGTCTCTCAAAGATATGTTATTTCCTGATTTTTCATATATTTTATAATATTTTATTGAAGGATGGACAATAATGTAGTCAGTAGAAACAGGTACAAATTTTTATGTCTGAAAAAACTATAATTTTTATGTCTGGAAATAGATAAATCTTTCCTTTCTGCTAAGCTGTAAGTAGAAATTCAGCATTATGTAAGTAAAAATTCAGCATTATTCTAGTTAGGATGTGAGCTACGTCTGAGTTTTTTTATTGTTCAGATAGCCCTCAGTGCATTGGAGTCAGAATATACCTGCTGTAACTATCTTGTATCTCAGAGCCCTGCAGCCTGTACTTGGACTTCATCAGCTAGTCTACTATTCTAGCTGAACTCTTTCATATCTTTTTTTAATGCTTATTTTGAGAGAGAGAAAATGTGTACATGAATGGGAGAGGAGGAGACAGTGCATCCCAAACAGGCTTTGAACTGTCAGCAAAGAACCTGGCCTGAAACTTGATCTTACAAACCATGAAACTAAGAGTCAGAGACTTAACTGGGTGAGCTACCAAAGTGCCCCTGAATGCTTTCGTATCTTTTTGTGTCTATTGTGAGTGAATACTCATGGATTCTTGTACCCCTGAAGTCACCTGTCCTAGACTTTGGCTTAGATAAAGGCCATGTGACCTCAATTATTTGATCAGGTTTTTTTAAAATAATTTTTAACGTTTATTTATTTTTGAGAGACAGAGAGACAGAGAATGAGCAGGAAAGGGGCAGAGAGAGAGAGGGATACACAGAATCTGAAGCAGGTTCCAAGCTCTGAGCTGTCAGCACAGAGCCCGATGCGGGTCTCGAACTCACGAACACGAGATCACAACCTGAGCTGAAATTGGCCACTTAACCAACTGAGTCACACAGGCACACCTTATCAGTTTCAGTAAATCATAAAGGTGATATTAGTCTTGATATTTTTTGCTTGTTTACTTAAGTTTTGGAGTAATCTTATTTCCTGTTCTCTGCATCCTAAAGCAGAAGTCGGTAGTAAAGTGATATCGTTTTAATCCATTGTACACATTTATTGGGGCTCTGGATGACTAAATATCACAAACTATGCTACTCATTGAGTATACAGAGGGTTTTTGAAGGTGTAGGCTAGCCCTCAAAAAGATTTAGTCCCTTGGAGTCACCATTCTTAGGTATATACATATATACAGCTGCCCTAGTCATGTCATCTTAGGAATCAATAAGTCTACAACAAAGGTGTGGATATTACTCTCATGGATTACTTATGCCAGTTAGGGGAATATGTAAAAGGGGGTAATTTTGACTATGTGATAAGATTATGTAGTGATCTAGAAAGCAAATGCCTGGCAGAAATATTCTTGGGGAAACATGAATGTTAACAATGGTATTTCCCCTACTTTTTAAAATTTTACTCAAATTTTGTGCGATGGAGCAAGTCTCACTCACTCCGTTAGACTTGTTAGAGTATACCAGCTCTCATTTATATCCCTTATTAATATGTTTATAGCATTTAATGTTTGTATGTTCCAATTTGGTATTTAAATGTATTCTATATTGTACTGTGTACTTTTTACACTTTTTTTTACACCTAAATAATAATGTTCAAGAAAGACAAAGATGTATTATGCTTCTTTTTCATGTAGTGAATTTGTGGTCATGAGAAGAATCTGGACTTTATGATCACATAGAAAGGCTTGCATCTTGGTGTTCTTTTTGCTTTTATTACTTTGACTAAGTTACTTATGGTCAATAAGCCTTAGATTCTTTAACCACTGGCACTAAAGATGATGAATAAATATGAGCATTACTAAGCTTACAGTGGGCCGAATAAGGAAGATACTTTTGAAATCTCTTTTCTGGAGATCAAGTCATACAAAAAGACTCCAAAGAAATATTTGGTAGGGATAATTCTGGTCTCAAATAAATCTACAGCCAAACTCTGTTTATACATCCAAATCCCTTCTTCAAACAACACCCCATAAATATCTTAGTGAAGTTGAAGCCACTGAAAATTTTGGAGTAGACGTATTCTACATAATTGTACTTCATTGATAACTTATAAGAAGAAATAGAGAAGAACATCTAGTTTATTCAGCTGATAATTGCTTCCTTTGAAGCTGCAAATTTATTCATACAGAATTCATTTTTGCTTTGGCACTCATGATTTGAACATGTTCCAATAAAACTATCTTCGCTGAAGAACTCTGAGATAGCGCCTTCTTAACTCAAATGGCCCTAGTTAAGGTAGCTATTGAATGCAACTTGTAAAGAAAGTCCTGGGGTGCCTGGGTGACTTAGTCAGTTAAGTGTCCAACTTTTGGTTTCAGCTCAAGTGATAATCTCACAGTTTATGGATTCAAGCCCTGCATCAGGCTTCCTCTGTCTGGGATTCTCTCTCTATGTCTCTCTCTTCCTCTTCTGCTCTCTCTGTCTCTCTGTCTCTGTCTCTCTCACTCTAGCTCTCTCAAAAATAAATAAACTTAAAAAAATGTTTTCAAGTCCTTATATAATTTGAATGCATAATTTAAATACCTCACATTACCAAAATAGTTAACCAGTTTTCTTGGTTACGGTGTAATTTTCTTCCTCATTAAAAACTGCAATCCTGCCAACTTTAAAGCTATATAGCTTCAGCTGTTTATTTTTATATTATACCAAAGAAAAGAAGAATTGTTTTTTTTCTTCCAAATGAAGAAAAGTTATCTATTCACATTCTTAAGACTCAACATCGTATGAATGGATCCTGCACAAGTGTAGTTTTAAAGGAAATAAAGGGTCTTTGAACACAGAGCAAGTTCTACCCAAAGAAGTGATGAGGATAAAATTTATGAAATACTGATAAGAAACTAAACTTGCAATGTAATCCTTCATCTAACTACTGGATTCGTGATTGTAAAAGTGTTAGTTTTAAAATTGCATTCAATTTAATGTTAAAAAAAAAATGTAACCCTCCCTTTCCCTCCTGTGCTTAAAAAAAGTGCCTTAGCAGTATTTTAGCATTATTTTATTTTAGCACAGCTCCTTTTGGTCTATCCAAACTTAGCTCCTGTGGCGACCCTTCAGAACAATGTGACCCATAAAATGTAGTTGTGGAGAAAAACAGTCCAAAACTATATAATAATTAATAAATGATTAATACAGCTCTAAGAAATACACATTGTGACATCTCTCCTGAAAGTGGTTGATTTAAGACTCGGGAGCCCGGCAGCGGGGAATGCCTGGCCCACCCTGGGCGGAACCCTGCCTACTTCTTTTATGTGGACTTCTTCGCTTCCTCAGAGACCACCTGTTCAGATGAAACTTATTGATTATGCCTGATCAACCGTAAGGTACCTGCCTGAGCAAGTTCTGTTTTTCTCATGAAACCGTATTCTGATCACTAAAAACAATCCTGGCATTAATTAACTATAATATTCTCAATAAATATGAGACTACGTAGTTGTTCCGGTGACAGTCGCTCTAAGCTGTTGTCCCTTGCTCCCTTTCTCTTTTATAACTGACTTGTTTGTGCCTGATTCTTCTCATGTGCCCCATTACGGAAAGCAGCAAGTGGTGTCCTAACATAACTTGAGTCCAAACCAGGAGAAGTCTCAACATAGTATTTTGCACAGCCGTGCCTTTTTCCCGCTGGTGAGTTGTGGGTACTTCTGGCAGGGTATGGGTAATATTGAGAGCACAGATGAATATCGACCTTACATATGTTTATTAAGACAGCTCCTGAAGGCGGGTGGAGCAAAAGTCAGCAAGGGCAAACTTTTGGAGCTTTTACAGGTCATTAAAGAACATTGCTCCTGGTTCCCTATACTAGGGACTTTACATCTGCAGACCTGGGAAAAGGAGGGACATGAGCTTAAGAGGCTGCATGCCAAAGGAAAACCTATTTCAATTACAATATGGTTTACTTGGTTGCTTATTTGTCCCATTTAGGAGCCCTTGCAGACATTGGAGTCTGATAGTGATGATAAATTTGAATATGACTTAAAAACAGACGGCCCAAAAGAGGCAGTCCCAGAAAATATTGATATAAATAAACTTACTCTAAAAGAAATTCAAGATAAGGAATTTTCTCCCCCTCAGCCATTACAGGCAAAGAAAATGGAAACATTTTTTACTGTGCCAAAGCCAAAGCTCCGCCTTTGTGTGAGAGACAGACAGCCCTCTTATCTCCCATGCAAAAGGGACTCTTAGAGGCACAACAAAATGGAGATTTAGATGCCTTGCATTTTACATTTCCAGTCAATATTCGGGAGCATATTGCTCCTGCTCAGGATCTTAATCACCCCTATGGTGTACTTGAGGCTATCCGTGAGCCTGTTCATTTAAAATATTAAAAGAACTTAAGCAAGCAATACAAAATTATGGTGCTAATTCACCGTTCACGCATGGCATTATTCAAGGCGTGGCAGAAGGCAATTGTCCTATACCTACTGATTGGTCTTTGTTGGCAAGAACTGTCTTGTCGCCTAGTGAATTTTTACAATTTAGAGCCTGCTGGCAGGACTATGCTGAAACAGCTGCAAACTTTAATAGGGCTAGCAACCTCATATCCTTAGATAAACTTACGGGGTTTGGTGCCTGGGCTAGAGTACAAGGTCAAATACAAACCAGTGATCAAGCGGTTGAACAACTGAGACAATGCTGTCTGGGCGCCTGGGGAAAAAAATAGAATCTAACGGCTCAGCCAATGCCTCCTTTCAGAGAATAATCCAAGGTGCAAAGGAGCCTTATACTGATTTTATTGCTAGATTACAAGAGGAATTAAACGGCAGATCAATAATTTTGATTATTGATATATCTGCAGCAGATACCATCCTACAACTATTGGCATATGAAAATACTAATGGTGATTGTAAAAAGTGGATCGCGCCCTTAAAGGCAAAGGCACCACAACTGATTATACCTAATTATGTCAAGGAGTTGGAACAGAAACCTACAAAGCAGACTTACTGGCCCAAGTCATGGCAAATTTCAGTAATACAAAATTCAAAGGACAATGTTTTAATTGTGGGCAATCAGGCCATACCAAAGCTCAATGTAAACAAAAAAGAAAAATTCCCTCAAAAACTTATAAAAGTAATGCACCTGGCAGATGTCCCAGATGCCACAAAGGAAATCATTGGGCCAGTCAATGTCATTCTAAATTTCATAAAAATGGATCTCCCCTACTGGGAAACTTCCTCAGGGCAAGCCCTCAGCCAGAGGAGAAGAGGCACAAAGTTTGCATGGCATTCTCTCTCTCCCCTTCTCTCTAACTATTCCCACTCTCTCCCTCTCTCTCTTTCTCTCAAAATAAATAAACTTAAAAACAAAACCAGTTACATATATGAGAATTATTCACTTTATGTTTAACTTATGGACACTCAAAAATAAATCTTATATTGAAAGTTCTTGACACAACGTTAATTATAATTTCTTAATAACAGGACTTCTTACTCTAAAAGTATATAGATTTTGTTTATGAAGATTTTTAAATTTGCTAGACTTGTTGCAAATACACTAAGCTTCCATTGTATGGTTTTGTTCCAATATACAACATGTATGATCTTATATTTTAAATTAAATAAGGAAATAAGCAGATAATCAAGAGAACAAATACAGAATTAGGTTAAAATTCAATATATTGGAATGCCTGGGTGGCTCAGTTGGCCGAGAGTCCAAGTCAGCTCAGATCATGATCTCACGGTTTGTAGGTTTGAGCCCCGCATCAGGCTCTGTGCTGACAGCTTAGAGCCTGGAGCCTGCTTCGGATTCTGTGTCTCTGTCTCTCTCTGGCCCTCCCTTCCTCGTATTCTGTCTCTTTGTCTCTCAAAATGAATAAACATTAAAAAAAAAAACTTTAAAGTTCAATATACTAACATATATAGACCTCCTAAATATATAATAGTTTATAATATGTATTCAAGTAGCCACCTTCTTGCTACTGGGAAAAGAAACTGTTATTTGGAGACAATTTCTGTTTTATACATCCATAGACATATTTATGTTTTCTTATTATAAACAGTTATCCAGGGACACCTGGATGACTCAGTCAGTTGAGTATCTGGCTTTTGATTTTGGCTCAGGTCACTGTCTCATGGTTCATGAGATTCAACTGTGCCGAGCTCTGTGCTGACAGCATGGAGTTTGCTTGGCATTCTCTCTCTCCCCCTCTTTCTACCCATCACTACTCCCTCCCTTTCTCTCTTTCTTTCAAAATAAATAAACTTAAAAACAAAACCAGTTATATATGTCAGAATTATTCACTTTATGTTTAACTTATGGACACTCTGAAAAATAAATCTTGAAAGTTCTTGACACAACATTAATTATAATTTCCTAATAACATGATTGTAATTTATGTGTTAGATTTCAATTGCTTTCTTTGCTATTATCAGTTTTACTTTTATGGCAAATATTGTATTTTAATAAGGATGCAAATTACAATTTCAAATTGTAAACTTTGGTTGACATCTTGTTACAAACTAATTACACTGTTTAAAAAATTGCTTAGACCTAGAAAACTGACAAAATTTATTATGGTTTCTGGTTACAAATCACACAGTAACATATCTAGAAGAGTGACAGAGTCAAAAAAATATTGTTTCAAAAGAAACAAGGAAGAAAGAAAGAAAGAAAGAAAGAGAAAAAAAGAAAGAAAGAGAAGAAAATGAAAGCCAAACAATATTAGGAAAGCCTTTTGCTTCTTTTACATTTTTCTTTACAGACCCACTTGTCACAAGTATAAGGTTTTCAAACATGAATTTAGTGTATCATATTTTGATACAGTGCGTATAATAGTAAAAAGAAAGTCAGAAATCTGGGATATAGTTCTGTCCTTGGGCTAATAGTGATGTTTTCTGGACAACGTACATAACTTATAAAAGTCTTGATTTCTGTGCTGTACATTAAGGAGGTAATGTGAGCTTATAGTCCATAAAGAAATTTAAATGCTATGTAGTTTTGTAATTCATTCTCTCATAGGTAAATAAGATCATATTTTAATAAATATACTGAGCTGGTATTATAAGCATTCAGGATTTCAAAGAATGGATATTAGTAGAAACAGCATGCCTAGTTCCATAACAACAAAATAATTTCTACATCATATTACCAAGTGGGACTATTTAGATTTATTTAAGCTGTTTTGCATTAATCATATAATTAATGGAATTACAGATACATTTAAAAACTCTGTACAGATATGAGTCAACTTATGTGGGTGTAATAAAGCAGGGATAATGAATGACTCCCCTTTCCTCTCTACCAGGTCTTAGACATGAAGGAAGGAAACTTCTCTTCTTTCATTTGATCTAATTCAAAAGATTTGGTTGTCATATCAGCCTCACACAAATCAGAGACCTTACCTAGTAACAAACTTCACTAAGTAATTTCAAGGATACAGGAAATCAAAAGTTCAGAAACAACAGAAATATATCTGACATTGAGAATGTTTTCCCAGGCTCTTTTTCCCATATGTAGTATTCATCTCTGTCAGAAACAGATACGGACTCTGGGTTCAGTTTACAGATATTCTCACATAATGAGAAACACGTAACTTATAAGTCATCTCCATTTCTTATTCTTAGGAGTTGTACAACATTGGTGACATTCTCCAGGCAATCATACTCATAGACCCTGGACTCTGTTTATTACAGAGTATTTTTAGCCAGTAGAGGGGCTGAAGATATATCAGACATGGACTCTGTCTCCTTTTAATGTAAAGGTCAAGCAGATAAAGAGAATATTTGTGTTTCCTTGTCTTGTGTTCTCGTCCCAGTAGCATCTTTTTGGTTAAGAAAGTGGATGAACAGGGGTGCCTGGGTGACAGTTCAGCATCCAACTCATGATTTCAGTTCAGGGCATGATCTCATGGATTCATGAGATAGAGCCTCACATTGGGCTCTGTGCTGATAGCATGGAGCTTACTTGAGATTCTCTCTCTCTCTCTCTCTCTCTCTCATTCCTCCCTCACTTATGTGCGCTCTCCCTCTCAAAATAAATAAACATTAGGAAAAAAGTGGATGAACAGCAAATCTATTGCTTTAACTTAGTCCTCCCTAAAAATATTAAACTGTAGAGTCCGTTCACCACTTAGCAAGCAGAGACAGAAAAAGACACTGCAAAAGCAATATTATATAAGAAGAGCAAGACTAGACTAAAGTTACTATATCTATTCAAAAACATTAATCAGAGTAAAGTTAGTAAGAAATAGAGTATAGAAAGTCAATAGCCACAAAAGCAAATTTAATAACACTTTATGAAAGGGTGATAAGAGGAGTTTATCCTATTGAGAAGACAGGCCTTTAGAATCTCCAACCTTGAAGGAGCACTGAAACATTCAAATGATAAGCCCATACCTCTTCTTGTGATGACTTCTTGTTCTGTTCAACAACAGGCCATTTTGCTATATTTATTCTCCATGTGGCTTGTCTTCAGAGAGAACTGTCCAGGCATATTTAAATATCTTTTACCTTTGAGAGTTCCGTTTGTCACTGTAAATTAACACAATATCAAGTCTTTTGCGAACTCTCTGTGCTTAAATAAGCATCTTTAAAACTTTGAGGATTTGGCTGAGAAATGGAACCTCAAATCTGATGAAATTGCCATGGTAATTACATTTTACTGGAGCCTTTATTGTAGAAAGACCACTGAATATGCAGGTAACACTTTAACATCATCATCTGTTGTTTAGTGAGTCTTCCTACATTTGTATTCATTTATTTCTTTTGTCTACTAATAAATTTATTGGATACATGGAAGTTAAGATATTAGAATTGATAGAGTTCTCAGAGGTCCTGATCATCAGGAGCAGGATTCCCCTCCGTAAGTTAGTCTATGGAAATTATATATTTTACATTTTATTTGGATGCTTTCCATGATAAGATTTTCATAATCTCATAAGGAAAACCATTATACTAATTAGAAGCTTGTTTTCAACTTCATCCTTTTATCCCAGATCTTGTATATTCCTTTAAAATTCTTTGATTCATCAGTTAGATACAAAATTGTAAATACCCTATTCTGTGAAAAGCAATACAGAAATAATAACCACCCTGAAGCATTATAATGTGATGTGAACTTTCAGCACCTAACATTTAACGTATTAAAATGCTATGACATTGGAATGTACTGTGTTGGTCACAACATAAGAAAGTGCATGGAAGAGGCATCTAACATAGTTTAGAGGCAAGGAGAAAGTTTAATAGAGGAGGTGATGAATTGAGAGAGAAGTGAAAAAACACAATATGTTCTCATTCTGGCTGCTGGCTTCAAATAGCATCATTCTGATATCTCAAAAATTTATTATCTCCAGACCAGACTTCTGCCCTAGACTTCATCTATCAATTGCAAAAATAACTCGATTTGGATGTCTAATAGACATCTAAAATTTGCTTGCACAAAACTGAGCTCATAACGTTCTATACACACATGTGGCTCTTCTACAACCTTCCCTGTTTCAGAAATGACAAGTCCATTACTTTAGGAGCTCAGGCTGAAGACCTAAAATCAAATTTTATTATTTTTATTTTCTCGCAAGCCCTTCCATAGGTAATCTGTTGATAAATCTTGTTAGTTCTACTGTTAAAATATATCTTGAATTTGACTCTTTCACATTAACTGCATTAACCAAGTCCTTCATGTGGTACAGTTCCAAGGGGCACCATTCACACATTCTGTGTAATGGGTTTACTATCATAGCTTCAATCTGAGCTCATATCATCTTTTGCCACTATTAGTGCAAAAAACACTCATAACTGGTTTCTTGCTTACTCCTTTACCCTCTCACAGAGGATACTTAGAAAGAAAGTAGATAAAATTTTCCATAGCAAGCTGGGAATTATGTGGCCTGTATATGTGGGTCTATGAGTCTGCAAAGTGGACAACATGTAATGTATGACATCAGTTGGGGGGATTACAACTTCTAATATAAAATATGAAAAAATAGCCATGCAATAAATTGAATACAGCTTTTGAAAAGGACTTGTCGTTAAGCAAACATGAGTTTTGAAAGATATTTGGAGACTAAAGTAAGCTATAAATAGCTTATAAACATCTACAACATTCCACAAGTAAGGTTTTTGTTTGTTTGTTTGTTTTTTAATGTTTTCTGAGAGAGACAGCGTGAGCAGGGGAGGGTCAGAGAGAAAAGGAGACACAGAACCGGAAACAGGTTCCAGGCTCTGAGCTGGCTGTCAGCACAGAGCCCGAAGCAGGGCTCAAACCCACGAACCTAACAGTTAGATCATGACCTGAGTCGAAGTCGGCGCTCAACCGACTGAGCCACCCAGGCGTCCCGTAAGGTTTTATGAAGTATTTTGCCCTATTCCTTTAAATGTTAAAGCTTATCTACATCCTTAATCATCATCAGTATATTTTCTGATGACAGTTATAGAATTAGTTCTGATTTTATGGCCACCCTGGCATTTCATAATAAAAGTGTAATTTTGCTAAAAAAAAAAAAAAAAAAGGATGTACATATTATATTTACTATGGTAAAATACCACATGTGCAGTTTTTTTTTAACTTTTAAAGAACACTATAAAAATAGAATTTGTTCTATAAAATACTATATTAAGAAAACTATATAACTGAAAAATGAAAAAATAAGTAGACACCCTAATCTAATAAGCACAAGGCTTAATTTTCTTTTCCCAGAAGTACTCAAATTAGATTCTCATCTCAACCTATTGTGTAATTTCTCTCATAATTTTATCTGTTCACAAGTGTACAACCAAAATTAATTAGTCTTCAGATTCATATTGCTTCTTATATTTTCTTAAGAAAAGTTGCTTTTTTTTTTTAGCATTCACTATGTTCCATGTCTTTTATTAAGTGCTTTCCATTTATTTATTACTTCATTTGATCATGATAAAATCCTGTGGGGTAAATGTTATTAAAAGCCAGTCTACAGACAAAGAGAGTGAAGATAAGTTAAATATTTGACTAAATATATACTATATTGTTTAAGTAATCCTACTTTGACTTGTCACAAAACTTTTTAAAAACTTTTTTCCTTTGCTATTCCACCTAGAAATTTCTGTACCTAAGCATTCACCTATAAATACTACATATATTTTCTTAGAAGTTTATTAAATGCATTTCCATCTCCTCTTCTACACCAAGTCATGATACATTTCATATTCTTTAATCTTAGTTTTCAGTCTTTACAACACACTATTATTGAGGGCCACCTGGGTGGCTCAGCTGGTTAAGCGTCCGACTTTGGCTCAGGTCATGATCTCAGGGTTCGTGGGTTTGAGCCCTGCATCGGGCTCTGTGCTGACTGCTAGCTCAGAGCCTGGAGGCTGCTTCAGATTCTGTATCTCCCTCTCTCTCTGACCATCCCCTGCTCTTGCGCTCTCTCTCTGTCTCTCAGAAATAAATAAAAAGTTTTTAAAAAACACTATTATTGAATTTATATATACTTTCCATAACTTACAAGTTACTAATCTACTTGAGAGCAGGGGTGTACCCAGTAATCATGATTCTGTCTTTACTGATTTTGGCACAAAGAGTGTCTAGTAAGACATAGTCTCTCTTACCTACTACTAAGGAAACACTGAGAGCTTCCTAATGCCTCATGTGGGTACTTAGGAACATTTACAGTTGAACCCATCATATGGTTCTGCCTCTCATATGATTTTCCCTCTATAAGTCACCAGGAGACTTTTGGAAGCAATAAAAAAACATTTTAAATACAAAATTTAATTGAAAAGAGTATTGCCATTAAGCTGGTAAGAGTTTTTTCAGTTTCAAGGGGTTGATTTTTCCATAACTTTTAGTGTTTTTTTTCTTTTTCCCTAAGCAATTCTGAAAAACATAAAAGATGGAAGGAAAGGAAAACAATGGTGGAAGGAAGACAAGAAAGGAAGAAAAGTAGGATGGAAAAATAGAAAAGGAAAGAAAGAAAGATAAAGTGGTTTCTCTGTTATAAATGTATTAGTGCTGGAAGAATTTATAGGCTTTCAGATATTCAACTCTACTCAATTAATTGTCTTCATGATTGCAATCTTCTAAACAGTTTAAAATGATAATTTAGAAATACTGACATCTGGAGTTCACAGTAACAGCTCTGTTTTACATAAAACCATGATAGATCAAGGCTGTGGATACATTTTAAGAGGATAAGCTTATTTTCAAAAAGCATATGATTTTTTTTTCTTACAATACCAAGAGAATCATGATAACATTTTCTCTAGAAGTTGTTAGTTATTAGGTAAAACTGGTACAAGAGATGTCTTAATCTGAGTGTTTCATACCTTTACCTATCCAAGGCAAATATTTCCTGTTTTTTATTTTCTTATTTTTTTGCTTTGGCAAATAGCCATCTAATAATTGACCTAAACAAACAAACAGATCACTCATGAATTAGAAACCCAAAAAATAATATGTACCACCTGATCCTTTGTTAGTAAGTTGACATGAGCATTAGAAACTCCATGATTCTTACTAAAAAAAAAAGAGAAAGAAACAAAGAAAAGAAAAAGAGGTCAAAAGACAACTCCTACAAAAATAGCAAATGCTTTTGGAATTCCATTGCTGAAGCTTTCAGTTTATAGCTTGATACATGTTATGGACATATATCTCTATGTCTGTATCTATGTAATATACATATTGATGTGTGTTTTTGTTGACTTATAATCGAATCTGTCAGAAAAGGTGGAAAAGAGAATTCTTTAATGGGTATCAAGTTCCAGATTTGCAAGATGAAAAGATTCTAATCTGTTTCACAGCAATGCAAATATACTTAACACAAATGAAATGTACAGTTAAAAATGATTAAGGTGGTAAATTTTATGTTACAGGTCTTTTTTTAAGTTTGGCTTTCTGTTGTAAGCACTTAAAAAGATAAGTGGGGGGGGAAGATGAGAGAGGCTCTACTTGTCTTCATTTAGCTTATAATTTATGAGCAGTTATGGAACAATGTATAAAACTAATTATCATAAATATCCTAAATGTGCTGCTGATAAAGTGCTTCAGAAAATTTAGAGGCAGAAATCTTATCTTGGTAAGAGAAAATAAATGAGCATGTTTCCCATCAGTTGGAAATAGGGAAAAGTTCACAGGAAAACCAGGATAGGGGCGTCTGGGTGCCTCAGGCAATTGAACCTCCAAGTCTTGATTTCCTCTTGGGTCATGATCTTGCGGTTCCTGAGTTTGATTCACACATCAGGCTCTGTGCTGACAGCATGCAGTCTGCTTGGGATTCTCTGTCTTCCTCTCTCCCTGACTCTCTCTCTCTTTCTCTCAAATAAATAAATAAATAAATTTCAAAGTTATCCAGGATAATAGGTGGTGATAATTAATCCTTTTCAGAAGTTGTAGCTTACTCTAGTTCTAACTAAACCTTGCCTAATTCATTTCAATTAAAAAAAAAATCCATTTACTGAGCTGCTCATTTCTGAGACTATTTTACATTGGGAGATAATTAAACATGGAGTCTCATCAATATCCATGATAGTCTCAAGTATTTCTAAAGCTTCCAGCTATACTCAACAAACAATATTTATTTATTTATTTGTTTGTTTACTTATTTCTTAAAATATAATTTATTGTCAAAATGGCTAACATATAATGTTAAAGTGTGTAAAGTGTGCTCTTGGTTTTTGGGGTAGATTCTTGTGGGTCATTGCTTACATACAACACCTAGTGCTCATCCCAAGTGCCTTTCAATGCCTATCACCCATTTCCCCTCTCTCCCACTCTCCCATCCACCCTGTTTGCTCTCTGTATTTGAAAGTCTCTTATGGTATGCCTCCCTCCATCTCTGTAACTTTTTTTTCCCTTTCCCTTCCGCCAAGGTCTTTTTTTCCCCCTTCCTTTCCCCCAAGGTCTTCTTTTAAGTTTCTCAAGATCTACATATAAGTGAAAACATACGATATCTGTCATTCTCTGACTGACCTATCCCACAGCATAATATCTTCCAGTTCCATCCACGTTGCTGCAAATGGCAGGATTTCATTCTTTCTCATTGCCATGTAGTGTTCCATTGTATACACAAACCACATCTTCTTTATCCATTCATCAGTTGATGGACATGTAGGCTCTTTCCATAATTTGGCTATTGTTGAAAGTGCTATAAACATTGGGATACATGTGCGTTATGAATCAGCACTCTTGTATCCCTTGGGTAAATTCCTGGCAGTGCTATTGCTGGATCGTAAGGTAGTTTTATTTTTAATTTTTTGAGGAAACTCCACACTATTTTTCAGAGCAGCTGTACCAGTCAGCAAACATAATTTAATACATTGCTGGACTTAATGAAGAATAACAAAAGAACAAAGGGGGGAAATTGAAAACTGATCATGTGGATGTAAGTAAGCAGTGAGAAAGCTAAAGTCAGTGTTGCCCTGCCTACAAATGTGAACATGTGATCCTAACAATAATCCTGGAGACCCAAGCAAATTAAGGAACTTGTACCTGAAATTCTCACATTAAGGCAGCGACCTTTTTTATCCATGGGACCATAATCTCAGACTAGTAGCACTCCCTCTCCTTATGTGAAAAAGGCAAGCCTTTTTCTGAGGAGGAATGCTACCTCAGTATAGGCCCCATGATACTTTAGATTTTGTTCAAGTAAAAAGGCACTCACAATAAAAAATTCCACACACACACAAAAACCATTTATTATGAGTGAGAGTCCACAGAAGCAATAAACAGATTTAAGTCTCTAATGACTTCAGATATTCAATTATAAGGAAGAAGTTCTAAAATAATAAACAGGTGGGAAAAATTGATGTTTCTTTCCCTTCTCATCTCAGTTTGTCTTATTTTTATTCATATGCTTAAAAAAATAAAGAGCAAACAATTTAGAAATCTTGTGAAAAATATGTTTTAGAGAATACACAGGAAAATCTTAGTGTCTAGTTTTACAGAAATGTATTTATTTTGCCTTTATATCTTAATACTGATTTTAAGAGGCACAGACTACTTCATATATTAACTGTTTTAAGTGGAAATTATTTTAAAGTGAACTATATGTACTTTTTTCTTAATTATGATATTTTATTAAAATTAAAATATTTTATATATTTTTATATAGTATATAATTATAATATTAGAAAATCTTAAAAAAACATTTTTTGGGGTGCCTGGGTGGCTCAGTCGGTTAAGCGACCAACTTCGGCTCAGGTCACGATCACATGGTTCCAGCCCCGTGTTGGGCTCTGTGCTGACAGCTAGCTCAGAACCTGGAGCCTGTCTTCAGAATTTGTGTCTCCCTCTCTCTGATCCTCCCCTGCTCATGCTGCTTTCTATCTCTCTCTCAAAAATAAATTAAACATTAAAAATTTTTAAAAAACAGTAGGATTTTTAAAAAACCATTTTATTATTTACTCATGCACACAGGAAGGACTGAAAATTTAGCAAATAAAATACAGAATTCCAGGTAACTTTTAAATTTCAGATAAACTACTGATAATATTTTAGTGTAAGCATGCCCCAAAGCAACATTTAACTAGACATCCTGCATTTTATCTGATAATCAAACATGTAAGTCCTGTGCTAGGTATTAGGGATACATTGAAAAATAAGGTAGACATGATCTCTGTCTTCATGACCTTTATAATCAGTGGTGGCTTTAAAAAAAGTGAAAAGAAAATAATAAATATTTATAAATATTTTTTAAATGAGATTCTCTATATCACGTCTCAAGGACTCTATCATTATTGATTAAGATACAAAGGCTTACACAGTCTTCTGTGAAAATGGCTTTAGTTTTTATTTGTTTCTGGCTATTCTGTGACTATTAAGCTAAAATGTAGAGTTGTCAGTGTGTCTACCCCCCTTTTTCACATCTATCACAATCTAATTCCAAAAAGATTATTGATCCTTATATAGCTGATTTTGAAATAGGTGAAGTGTTATTATTACACATATCCTTCTACTTTAAAATGATCGTTATATCAAGGTTAATAGTGGGTTTTATTCAAGGATATTGGTGAAGTTGGAATTAGTGAATAAATATTAAAATGAATTTTTGAAACTTAATTAGGTTCCTTATTTGGAGAAAGTGTTAAGTATTCTACAACAGTAGCCATAGAGTACATGCTAAATGAAAATAAATTCAAATGAAAGAGAAACTAAATAAATGTCTTGTTTAGAAATCATTTTCTCAAGTTGTTATGGAAATTATCTTTTCACTGTCTATGAAACAAATCATTAAACATTAATGCACAATCGCATTCAGAATTGGAGTTCTATATCTGAAATATACTCTCAAAATCCCAAATACATAAAGATTTCAATCCTTTGCTGCTAAAGCTTGTAAATTATGTCTCTTTCTTAATTTTAACAGAAGTCATTCCTATAATTTTTCAGGTAAAAAATGCCTTCAAGAGTAATTTTACAAGGATGCCTTTTGCCATCTTGCTTAGACTAAACCATAGTCACACACACACACACACACACACACACACACACACAAAACAGCATTAAAAAAATTCTCAATGTATTTTATCTTGTGAGTATTTTGCAAGCCAGTATGTTGGCACCAGGCTTCTCTCAAAAGATTCAAGGTTAAACAATATAAATTAGCATCTAGGAATTTTGCCATTGACTTGATGGAATGAGGAAGGAGACTGTAGAAATTAGAGATATATCATAGATACAATAGTGTTGATGCTTGTTAATTACCTTGTATCTTTGCTGGGTAATGGATTGTCTCTCCACTATACTGAGTACAATGCAATGACTTCTCTGAGGTTTGTGGAAGATGGATAAAAGTGAAGCCCAAAGCACTCTGCTTATTTGAGACCCTGATTGTTTCTTTTTAAATTTTTTAATGTTTTATTTATTTCTGAGAGAGAGAGAGAGAGAGAGCGTGAGCAGGGGACGGTCAGAGAGAGAGGGAGATACAGAATCTGAAACAGGCTCCCCCGCTCTGACCTAACCGACAGTACAGAGCCCTATGTGGGGCTCAAACCCACGAATCATGAGATCATGACCTGACCCTAAATTGGAGGCTTAACCAACTGAGCCACCCAGGCACTCTGAGACCCTGATTGTTGAACAAATATTTGCAGATAAAGCATTTACTTATTTCCTTCCTTTTCCTGATAAAGAAAGTATAGATCTTGGTCAGAAGTACACACGTATGCTTGATACACTGGAAAAGTTTCAGGATTGGAAATAACATAGGGAATGAACTTCTCCCTTGTTTGCCTATTTACCTTCTTGAAAGAGTAAAGGAGAAATTGAGAAGAAGAAAATAAAAGATTAGAAAGTAGTTTAAAAGGCACAGCTGTGTATACAGATACATTCCCCTAGTAAGCATTAGAAAATGCATAAAGCTGAGAAGAGGGAAAGAAAATAAAGCAGCTAGGGAGAAAAGAAATGCACAAGAAAGTGATAAGACAGAAAGGGGAGTTTGGTTGGAGCACACTTTCATTTTAATTGGAATAGTACCAACTAGTTAAAACAAATAATAATATGAACATGCTTTCTAAGAGAGTGTATTTTATGTTCACAAAATAAAAGTGGTTTCACTGAACTGTGTGGGAAAAGGAGACACTTTAAATGGAATTTTTAAGAATAGAATGCTACTTCAACTGCAGAAAAAAACATGGACTGCATTTTGATATATATGCATCAGCCTTCATGTTAATAGTATTTCACGCATACATTTCCTTTTTCCTAGAAACTGATTAGAATATAATTATTTTCCATTATTCCTTTCACTTCCTATATTTCTCTACAAAACACTTTTTATGGTTGCATCAGGTTGTGTTCATAGGCATGCATTTATAGCAAGCTGTGAGCATTATCCTGAATATATGTTCTCTGCTGGATACTGTTATCAGGTTCTCTCTTAAAACTGGCTATGTTGGATTTATGGGAATAAAATAGAAAGTAAAATTGTAAAGAGAATACGGAATGGTCAAAATGTCTGTAGTTCAAATAAAATACATATATATATATTAATGTATGTATGTATGAATATTATATATATATATAAATATATATACACATGTACCTGAATAGGCAGACTGATTTCTTATCCAGGAAAAAAATTAAGGAGTTACAACATCAATGATGGCTAATGCTTACTATAGGCCAGACCATATGTTATTTACTATATTTACATTATTTAATTTAGTCCTCTCCAAAACCTTATGAGGTGGATGCTACATATAACCCTTGTGAAACATGATGAGAAACAATGCTTATCTGGGTTAGGGTAGCTTCTCCACAGTCCTATAGCTTGGAAGGCATAGAGATAATAATTTTCTTTAAAATGATCTGATGCCAAAATAAGTACTATTTTTCCTTTCAACAACAAAGGAGAATAAATTAAAAGTATGGAAAAGTGAAGGTAGAAATATAAGGAATATATCTAAAATGAAACCATAGGTTAACCTAAATTGTATATCACAAAATTTATCGTTTTAAAATTAATGGCCACAAATTATACTAGGCCTTAAAAAAAAAACTATAAACTCAGGGCAGTTGTGTATTTTACAGATTCCATGGTATTTTAAAAAGTCTCATTCTGATGAGCACTCAGTAGTACATGTAAGTGATGAATCACTAGCTTCTACACCTGAAACTAATGTTACACTGTATGTTAACTAAATGAAATTTAAATAAAAACTGGAAAAAGAAAAAAAAATAATGGAAAGCCTCAGAATTAAAGTTACTCAATAATACGACAATTAGAAATTTCACTTGGATATCTGCTTTAAAATGATGGTATGCCCGGTAACACACAATTTTCTAAAACAAAACAAATTGTAAGTGAAAACAACACAATACAAATACTTATTGGGGCCTACAAGTGGAGCTGGATTTAATAAGGGGATTTCTCATGGTACCTCTCCAAGTGAGATTATCATCATCAGCCCATTTGATCTGAGAAATACCTGGAAGAATGAATATGCTGTGTGTGAGTCAAGCTCCATGAGTGACAAAAAGTGAACATTGCAATTCACTGTGGAGTACTTTCTGTAGAGGAAATTATTTTATTTAGATGTGCATTAGAAATGTCTTCATTAAAAAAGAAAAATAATTGAGTTAGTGTTCTTTAATGAAAACTAAGGAGCCTCCAGGGGATTTCAGAAATTGTAGGAAGATGTGCTAACTGCTCTCAGAGATGGACCAAAGGATTCTCTCTAACAGTTATTAGGAAGAAAACAAACAAAAATACAAGAAGGCTAATGGTTACTTTCACAAAGCCTTTGTACAAAAATTGTTGCACTTTATCATTGAAAAGTGCCCTAATATCTTCTTCAAAACTGTTAACTTTTGATTTATAACTCCTTCTTAAATATTTGATTTGTCTAATTTCTCCAGAATAAAGCACAGTCCAAACAGCAAATTTCTAAGAGAACAAAGGAATGGATAGTAATAGCCTAAGAGATTAACTCCCAACAAAACGCCAGAGAAAAGACAAAACTATTAGAGCAAAGGAAATAAAGGAAGTGCTTGTATTTGTAAAAATTCTAGACAGCAGAAAACATACAATATACAATATATTAAAGTTAAAAATGAAATTAAAATGGTGTGTACACAAAAAGGAACTATAGAAAGATATAAAATGAAAGTAAAAATTTTTTTTAAATTTTTATAGTTTATTTTTGAGACAGAGAGAGACAGAACATGAGCTGGGGAGGGGGCAGAGAGAGAGAGACAGAATCTGAAACAGGCTCCAGGCTCTGAGCTGCTAGCACAGAACCCGATGTGGGGCTCGAACCCACGAAACGCAAGATCATGACCCGAGCCGAAGTCGGACGCTTAACCGACTGAGCCACCCAGGCGCCCCTGAAAGTAAAATTTTTATTCATTTATCAGCAACACCCATATCCTCCTCCAGAAATAACTACTGCTTTGTTTCTTTTGCTGGTCACCACATATGTAATATGTAAATATTATATAACTTTATCATATAACTTTAAATAATATGCCTATTTCTTAATTCATCTCTTTCTATGAATCTGATCACTCCTTGCTATGAAAATGAGGATATTACTTATCCTTCCTTTTACATTTTCTGACTTTTAGTCTCCTAAGTTTTGTTAATTATTTCAATATTTAAGTAATCAAACTTTCTATTTACATTTTATTCATCAATGCTAATTAAGACCCCTATCTGTTATGTTAGAGTCTTTAAGGTGTATGGGCCATCTGTATCATCCTGATCTGCTCATTGAAATGAAGGTTCTAGGTTTACTTCAGGGATCAAATTAAGCAGATCTGAAATGAGGATAGGGATATTCATTCATAACCATTTCCTCTGGTAGTTCTTATAAAGTAAAACCAGGGAAAAAAGTATTAAATATGATTCTGTAAATGTTCTCATTGTAGTACCAATAGAAAGATAAAATACTATGCTATAAAATCAGTAACCCAAAAGAGAATCCTGTTTTATCAAAATCTAATGCACCCACTTTTAATTACTTTCCAGCTTCCTTCAATTTTTTATCTTACTCAACTATTTGAGATTTGTGTCAAATGTATCCAATTTTGCCCTCTTTCTGAGAATACTTTTGTTGTCGTGTACATTCTTCAGCAATTTTTTAATAACCCATGAGTATTAAACTTGAGATTATCTTTAAAAATTTTTAAGTGTTTATTATTTTTGAGAGTCAGAGAGACAGAGAATGAGTGGGGGAGGGACAGAGAAAGAGAAGGAGACACAAAATCTCAACTAATACTATGTTTATTTTGCTCTTTCATTTTATGAATAACTTGAGCATTGAATAACAGGTTTATTCTTTCTTTCTATAATAATTGTAAAGACATTAATTTGTGCTGTTCTCCTATCCATGATTCTAATGAGACAAATACTACCACTCTGATGGTTGTTTCTTCTTAGGTCTCCTAAAGTTCCTTTGTATGTTTGTTTCTTTGGAAGCTATCAAGGTGTGTATGCTTTAAGTTGTGAAACTCTCTGGGTAATAAATCTTTGCAAGGAATGGGATGGGTTCTTCTAGTGGAGTAATTCCCAATAGATATCACCATTTGCACGTCCATCAAAGTCTGCAAGTTATTGTGGTCTGTGTGAGATGCATATGAGTGCAAAGCAAACTCTTTTTCTATACTTAGTTTTTATAACTTGACATTTGAAATTTCTTCTTTTAGAAATATTATTTAAAATATACTAGGATTTTAAAAAACTGAGTTCTAATACCATTTTTTTAAGAACTAATTAACCTGGTTGCTTTATCATTCTATGACTAAGTTTCCTCAGGACAATGATCAAACTGTATCTCAGGGTTTACTTTGTGATAGCCTCAGAGTAAAGATTCAAAGTGTCACAAAATTTTCATATAGACACAGAGAGAGAGAGGTAAATTATATGCCATTCATCCTAACATTAGGTTTAAAACCTAAGTTTTAAGTCTTTCACCTGATCTAACTTTCTACCTAAAGAACTTATTTATTGTACATTAAAATATTTTTAGAAAAATTTCTTTAAGTATGTTCACGTTGTTTCAATGCAAGAATTATACTATTTTGGAGATATATTTTCTCAATAAATAATGACAATATATGCCATGATTTTTAGGTCTGGCTTTTGAAATATACTCATTTAACATAACTTTGATAGTTGCTTGAACAGAAGAGGATAGCTCTGAATATTCTGTGGATGATAAGACTTTGATCAGATTCCTTCTTGTTAGTCTAAGTGGTTGCATTTGGGTCTCACAAACATTTTTATGCATATCAGATAGCCAGACAATTGCTTCGCCCATTAAGATATTGTGTTTTCCCTTCCTTAACTTAATTTCTTGTAACAAGACTATTTTTCAGGGTATTGAAATTTTTTATAACAGGGAGAAATACATGCTTTATTACTTCTTTACAAAGTCATTTACATATAAATGAGCTCCTCCTCTTATCCCTGTCTATTGTCTTTATTCTGCAAACATTTGCATATTTGAACAACTGTTTAGGACCACAAATTAAGTTCAAGAATAAAAAGAATTGGCAATATTGCATTTTGGGAAACAGTGATGCAATGTCATTACTTATATTTACTCAGTTCCCATTAATCTCTTCAGAGTGAAAGACAATATCTGCTAGAAAAAAAATCCAAAATTAAAGGAATAAAATTTATTTGGCACATTAAGAGTAAGAAGGGCTTCAAGAATTTTTACCATATAGATAAATTTTCTATGTATTGATTATTAACTCATGCATTGGGAGTTTGAAAAAGCCCATTTCATTCTCTAGTTTTTAAGCAAATTAATTGATAATAGTTCAGCCCTTTACTTTCTTCACTCATTCATAGTTTACCTCTTTTCACTAATAATTACTCACTAATAATTACAACTTCTCAATTGTATTTTTGTATATTTATGTATGATTTTACTTTGATCACCACAGTGATCCCAAATACCCTGTACTAGATAGGCATCACAAAAATAAAAGGTAAAGTCAGTTAAAAATTATTACCAAAAAGTTTCATTTATTCAATTACTTTACTTTTATCCTGTTAATGCATTTATATAATTATTTTCATTACAATGTAGTTTCTCACTGAAGGTTTTCTGGTTTATATATCTTTTTAGTTATAAAGGTTAACAAATACAAGTTGTAAGATGTAAGAAAGTACAAAGGACATAGAAAGAATTCAATTCTATGCTTTATAATCAACTCCTATCCCCAGTTTTCTATCAAATAGTTAGGGATGTTTTCACAAATTTGATAGTCCTACTGAAAAAGCATAACCAAATACCACTGTAGTTCACAGAGGGGACACATTTTCTTCATATAGATCCAACCCTAAATCAGCACAAATAACAACACACCACACAGACGTAAACAACAACTTCTTCTGAGGTGAGTCTTACCATTTTTGTCTCTAATCCCCATCAGCCATGATCACAAATAAATGTCTTTAATATTTCATTGGCTCTAATATCTTAAACTTTTCTAAGGAGGGTAATTGACAATATCATTCGTAAAACATGAATGAATAAATTTCCACATCTTCCAACTTAGGTTAAGCACCCATTTTTTGGTGCAGTCTGTTCCCCTTTCGTCTGTTCATTACTTCTTTCAGGGATGACTGTTAACATTGCTTCTTAGCAGTTAATACCTTGATATTTTCTTCTAGCTCTTGTCCTTTCCAGATAGGTAAAATGTCGTAGATGTTTGTTTGGGTTTTTCTTGAATGAATGAATAAGAATTCATTCCTTGATCACACCAATGATTAAAATGACACCCTTTCGGGGCGCCTGGGTGGCTTAGTCGGTTAAGCGTCCGACTTTCGCTTAGGTCATGATCTCGCGGTTCGTGGGTTCGAGCCCCGCGTCGGGCTCTGTGCTGACTGCCAGCTCAGAGCCTGGAGCCTGTTTCAGAGTCTATGNTCAATTCTATACTTTATAATCAACTCCTATCCCCAGTTTTCTATCAAATAGTTAGGGATGTTTTCACAAATTTGATAGTCCTACTGAAAAAGCATAACCAAATACCACTGTAGTTCACAGAGGGGACACATTTTCTTCATATAGATCCAACCCTAAATCAGCACAAATAACAACACACCACACAGACGTAAACAACAACTTCTTCTGAGGTGAGTCTTACCATTTTTGTCTCTAATCCCCATCAGCCATGATCACAAATAAATGTCTTTAATATTTCATTGGCTCTAATATCTTAAACTTTTCTAAGGAGGGTAATTGACAATATCATTCGTAAAACATGAATGAATAAATTTCCACATCTTCCAACTTAGGTTAAGCACCCATTTTTTGGTGCAGTCTGTTCCCCTTTCGTCTGTTCATTACTTCTTTCAGGGATGACTGTTAACATTGCTTCTTAGCAGTTAATACCTTGATATTTTCTTCTAGCTCTTGTCCTTTCCAGATAGGTAAAATGTCGTAGATGTTTGTTTGGGTTTTTCTTGAATGAATGAATAAGAATTCATTCCTTGATCACACCAATGATTAAAATGACACCCTTTCTTCCCATAGGTTACTGCTTATCCAAGTGTGTGAGCAGTATTCGTGAAGAATAGAAATAGAGGAAAGAGATGGTTTGTAAAGAGAGCTTGTCTTAAAATTTCAGGAGGCTTGCCTTTTTCCTTCCTTCCCCATTACGTTCAGAATGAAACATGATTTGGAGAAAATTGAGGTAACTTTCTAACTTTCAGAGAAATAGAAGGATTTTAAGCTAGCACACATTTCTTGGAAAACAACTTGCCAGTATATAAAGCACCACAATCATGTTTGAAATCACAGTGAGATAATTGGAAATTCAAAGACTCATAAACAAAGACACTCTTTGTTACATTGTTTCTCACTCATATACCTATCAATTGATCCTGATTAGATAAACTGATATATCTATACAAAAGATTCAGTCAATAAAATAGTCCTTATAAAGAAATGCAATAAGAGGAGCGCCTAAGTGGCTCAGTTGGTTAAGCATCCAACTTCGGCTCAGCATGATCTCACGGTTCGTGAGTTAGAGCCCCAAGTCAGACTCTGTGCTGACAGCCAGCTGAGAGCCTGAAGCCTGTTTCAGATTCTGTGTCTCCCTCTCTCTCTGACCCTCCCCTGCTCATGCTGTCTCTCTCCGAAATAAATAAAACATTTTTAAAATTGCAATAAGAGAGATATTATATTCCAAACTGGCATTAGCTAATTTAGTCCTAGACAAGTATAAGTTATTTTGGCATTTTTAGTAGCCTTGGGTAAGGGGTAGCTGCTCTTTCAGAATTATTCCACCAAAAAGTTATAATGAAAGCAAGTCTCTGACCCTTTCTGCCATACATGCTAAATTATTTTGAGCAAGTATTTAATTAAAAGAGTAACACAAAATATTCTATAAGCTCTCTGTCCTTTTCAAGAGTCTTCTGAACATCCTCTGTTAAAAGTTCACCAGAGATGCCTGGGTGGCTCAGTCAGTTGAGCAGATGACTCTTGATTTTGACTTGCGTTGTGAAATCGAGCCCTGCTTTAGGTTTCATGCTGGCGTGGAGCCTGCTTAAGATTCTCTCTCTTTCTCTCTCTCTCTCTCTCTCTCTCTCTCCCTCTGACTCTTTACCCCACTGTGGTCTCTCTCTCAAATTAAAAATTAAAAGCAAAAGTTCACCTGAGGCAAATGGGGCCATATTTTAGCCACAGTATTCATTTAACCACCTATCAGGATCATGTAACTCAGCATGCCAGACAAAGGACCAGCGTACTGACCATTTAGAAATCGAGCCTAGTGAGTCTTCCCAATGTTACATGTCAAGGTGCTTCCTTAATTTCTGTGTAATACTAATGCATAGATGAGGAAGTGTCTCTACAAGATTCTAGATAATACTTTCCATTTTCAATACAATTCCTAACATTCATTTTGCTATTTAAGTAATTTCACCAATAAAAACCCAGTTCTAGCATACATTTTATTAAGCAGCTGATGCAGATGGGGCATAGAGAGAGCAAGAACACTCATTGTAGCAGCTTCTGTAGTGTAAGGCTGCTGATAAATGCCAACTATTCCTGGAGTGTGAATTACTGATTTAGGAATTAACGGCCCCTAGAGCATAGATAATATAATCATTGTCTGTAGTAAAAATTTTTAAAGTTTACTTAGATATCTGAACAAATATAACATTGCATTTAAAAGCCCAACAAAATAGGGATGCCTGAGTGGCTCAGTCAGTTAATCTCCCGAATTCAGCTCAGGTCATGATCTCACAGTTCACAACTTAGACCCAGGAAAGGCTGTGCTGACAGTTTAGAGCCTGGAGCTTGCTTCGGATTCTGTGTCTCCCTTTATCTCTGCATCACACCCCCACTTGCACTCTGTCTCTCTTTTTCTCTCAAAAATAAATAAACACTGAAAAAAATTTTAAGTCTAAAAATATGCATATATATGTAAATATATATAAATTGTGATTTAGGGTATATTAAAATGTATAAATACAAAACACTACTGAAAAATGCACCAAAAAAGTTAACAATTGTTCAATTATAAACTATTTTTATTTTCTTCTATATATATGTGTGTGTGTGTTTTGTTTTCTAAAAAAGTTCCTTAACCAATGCTATGGAATAAATAGAGGAACAAGAAAATTATATAATTGAAACCAAAACGCATGGATCAATGGAATTGTGTCTCATGAGCCGCATTCTAGGCAACTGAATATCTCCAACTTGATTGTCTTTAACAAAAATAGAACAGATTGAGTGGCTTAAACAATGGAAATTTATTTTTCACTGTTTTGTAGCCTGGGAAGTCCAAGATCAAGGTGCCAGCAAAGCCAGTGTCTGGTGAAAACCCTTTTTCTCATTTGCCGATGGCCACTTCCTTATTGCATCATTATGTGTCAGAAAGAGAGAGAGGAAATAAGCTTTATGGTGTCTGTTCTTTGAAGGCACAAAAGCCATTCATGAGGGCTCCATCCTTATGAGTTAATTACTTCCCAAAGGCCCTACCTCTTACCCCTATCGCTTTGGGAGTTAGAGCTTCAAAATATGAATTTGAAGAGAGCATAAATGTTCAATCATATGTATACTTAAGAGTCAGCCAGGTTAGGATAATTCCATTTAAATTGTATACCTTCAATATCTACATAGATGACTCTCAAGAATTTCATAAAGTATTTTTTTGTTTCTTTGTTTATTTTAAGGAGAATATGATACTGTAAGGGCAAATACAAATTAGACCTAAGAGATTTAATTCTCTCTGTTGAAAATAAAGAAAGAAACTTCTCTGCTCTCCCTTTACTTTGGCAATTTTCTTTTAGAAAATTTGTAAGTTATTTCTCTGTCACTTTGAAGTATAGGTAAATTCTCTGAAAAGGTAAATAAGCTCTTTGCCAGTTTTATGAGCAGGGGTGTATTTGTGAAGGACCTGGGAACTATTGCTTTGGAAAATTAACATCTAAGAAATATAATGACTCCATCTCTCAGCTTCTATAGAAGGGTAGGAGTCTAACTGCAGCAGGCTTTTGGTTACATGTTGCAAAACTACTTCCTGCCATAAGTATATCAGAAGTTTATTTTTTCTTTTCTATAAAACCAATTAAACTAACATAGAAGTCCAACTCAATTACCGAGTAAATTTAGGATAAACTACCTGTGACAAATAATGATATCAAGTCTTCTTAAGAGAGAAAGTTATTGTTTATCTTGAGAACTTTCAAAACTTATGAACTGGGTTGTATCTGCTTGCCTATATTAAAGGGTGAAGTTTCTTTCTGTTTTGACAATCTTTTAGATTAATGTTTATTCAATAGTATTTTTACCCCCTCTACCTTTGTAGAAATGTCTGGGTTGTATATTTCCCCAACAATACATACCTTCAAAAGATTTTTCTAAATTCACTTTAAAATCTATCATTTATAAATAACCATAGTTTCTTCTAACAAGTCACAGCCATAGAGGTATTTGCTGGCAGATCGACATTTTTCTTATTACTTTTGAGAGGTTTGTTTTTCACCTCTGTGTGTACATATTTACTTATAAGATTAATAAATACAAATTTTAAAATATAAAAAAATACAAAGGATGGAATAAAGGAGTTAAGCTCTACTCTCCTTCCCTTTAGCATCTCCATTGTCTTGAAGTAACCATGGCAATCAGTAGACATTTCTCTTCATACCATACTCCATGTTCCTATAATCACACAAACACACACACATTTTTGTGAGTTGTGTTAATACTGGCCTAAGTACAGACAATCTTAGAATACCATGAGTGCAAAGCTTAATTAGACAAAGTATGTTTCCAAGGTCCTCAATCTCTATTTCCAGATGTGGGACTTCTGAGAGTATCAAAGAAAAATTGTACCAGATTAAATTAAATATGATATATAGGAAGGAAGATTTTATTTAAGATCATTATATTAGAAATCAAAACTACTACAATAGGGGAGAGAGACTGAACTCTAACTCTATTGAAACAAAAAACAGAATAATTGTATTTTTATTTTTTTATTAAAAAAATTGTAATGGTTATTTATTTTTGAGAGACAGAGATGAGCATGAGCAGAGGAGGGGCAGAGAAAGAGAGAGACACAGAATCCGAAGCAGGCTCCAGGCTCTGGGTGTCATCACAGAGCCCTATGTGGGGCTCCAACCCATGAACCGTGAGATGATGACCTGAGCCCAAGTCAGATGTTCAACTGACTGAGCTACCCAGGTGCCCCAAGGCAGAAGAATTTTAAAGTAGTAGGCTGAATTAGTGAAAGGTACTGGAAGACATTAGGAGAGAGATTGGTCAATATAATTAGGCCATCTGTATTCGCTAATTGGTATTTATCAAACTTAGGTATTTATCATCTCACAGAACATGATGATAGAGACCCTATGTATTTTTTATTTTTTGATGACAAGATCTTTCTCCTAAGTCTTTGAGAAAGATAGTTCTGGATTGTAAACTGGCAAGAAGTTGGGAAAATATTTACATTCAAAGTGGCAGACAAAGAATTTATAATTCCAAGTTTTTTAAAGGAAAACATGTTCTAAGTAAAGGAGGGGGTCTGTGACCTATAGAAGGGAAGATACATGTATAAAATTCAGTTAAGCTGAGGAGAGTATTGAGGACATCTTGATCAATAATTAATAACCTGGCTACAGTTAGGAAATGACCTTGTAGAAAAAAATAATAAACTTCAAGCAGGTATCAGGTAGCAAATGTCACTACTCATTTAGCTCCTTCTGCAATGTACATGATACAATACAGGCCTGCAAGCCCATATCCCAAAGCCAAAATGATCAACAGATGATCATACAGCATAAGAAATCAATGGAATTCTCTTTATGTAAGTAGCTTTTGCCAAAATAGTATCAATTCATATCCTAAACTAGACCATGAAATATTCTGTATCAAATCCATACCTTTATTTAAACAGTACACATTAATAAGTATAAATCATAAGGATTATGTTTACTATATTAATAATTGAACACTTTTAATTTATCCATGTGATCAGCTTATTATCCTATGGTCTCATTAATTGGAATGGAATATTTTTGTAGCCATTATTTCAGGAAATGAAACAAAAGATGAAATGTTAGTAAACATTGATAGAACTTAGCTCAGCCAACGAGGTCTAATGATCTAAGAAATTCCACTTCTTTGGGCAGTTTTTAATGGAAGTAGTTAAGCCATGTTTCTTGTTTCCAGCTTCCTTCAGCCTTTAACCACATCTCTTTCTAGTTAATTAATTAAATTTAAATATCTTTCTAATTAATTTAAATATCAAGAACTCCATCCATTGACAGTTTTATAAACTTCTGAAAAGTTTAGAGCACTTCTAAGAGTATGCATGTATAAAAGTTTCAATCATTTATTATTTGAAAATAAAATCAATTACTTATCCATATTATTTCTCTCATACCTATTCATTGTCAAACTCATAAATAACATAGGTTATAAGAATATATTATATTACCAAGTACTGTATATTATTATAATGAGGATAATACTTTTTCGTTTAACTTCTATTTTGCTTTGTTCTATTTGTACATTACACAGAATACTGCTCGGCTTGTGGTCTGCAGCCAGCAATTAACACCACTTAGCAGCTGTTAAGATGGGTAATCGCCTGTTGTTATCTTCATATGGTTTAATTCAAATGCCAATTGCTCTCTGAACACTGATCATAAACCTACCACATCCTGTACAATTTGCAGATATTTGAAGTAAAATGGTATTTGTTTTGGTAATGTTCATGATTAAAAGAAATTTTAAAATTTGCATGATGATGAAATCTAAGGAGACAACTTCCAGGGATTGTATATTACTGTGGTGGTTCAGTTGGATCAAGTAGAGTCATGATGTCCACTACGGCAGCTACTTTGAACACTTGAAATGAGGCTGGTCCAAATGTAGATGTGCTGTAGATGTAAAATACACTCCATATTTCAAATTCATTTCACTAAGAAAAAAAGTAAGATAACTCACTAATAAGATTGAATATTGATTGTATATTGAAATGATAACATTTTATATACACTAAATTAAACACAACATAAGGGCACCTGGGTGGTTCAGTCGGTTAAGCATCCAACTTTGGCTCACTCGGTTCATGGGTTTGGATCACTCGGTTCATGGGTTTGAGCCCTGCATCGGGCTCTGTGCTACCAGCTAGCTCAGAGCCTGGAGCCTGTTTCAGATTCTGTGTCTCCCTCTCTCTCTGACCCTCCCCTGCTTATACCCTCTCTCTCTCTCTCAGAAATAAAAATAAAAACATTAAAAAAAATTTAAACACAACATAGCACTAAATTAATTTCACCTGTTTCCTTTATACTTTTTAATGTGGTGACTAGAACACTTAAAATTATATATGTGACTCTCATTATATTCGTATTGCTTAACACCAGAGAAGGAAGAAACACAAGCAACCATCTTGTCTTTCTAATTATAAATCTCTGTTTTGCATTAAAAAGCATAAAAAATGAGAAATAATAAATCAATATATCTCAACAAAGGACTTTAGAAAATTTATGTATTATTATTTTTAATGGGAATTAAACGTCCTCAAATCTTTTAAAATAACCAGTTAAAATACAATTCCTAAAGCCAGCCAAACTTCAAAAATGTAATGGGCAAATGAATCTGAAAAATGTCTCTAAGAGAAGTAAAGCAGGCTGTAATTAATCAATTATTAAGTAAATGGAAGGAAACAGCATGCATTTTTAAAGTTAGTTTTAATAAAATACACTTAATTGTGTGCACTTTGGAGCCTTCACCAGGCAGTGGGAAACAACAGTTCCATCTGTGTGCAATTTTAAATGAATAAAAATTCTCTCCCCTCCCTGCTTTGGCTCCATGGTTAATGAGAAAATGGAATGTGTTTTGGTCTAAATAGCCTTGTTTGAATATCACACTATTGATTTCCTTATGACTCACTCTTCATTTAGTTTCTTGAGAGACAAGAGATACTATTGAATGAGACATAAAGCTGAAGTCCTGACCATTTGTGGTCATTAAGCATCCCAGGACACATTTTTCTAGATAGCAGGATGGCTAGCCTACACCACGGCCCATTTCCAATCCAACTAAGGATAGTCTAGCAACCTAAATTCTCTACGTACATACAAGGAACAGTTTTTTCTCAACATTTATGCAGTAAACTACATTTGGCTATTTTCTTATTTTTAAGTTTGTTTATTTATTTATTTTGAGATAGAGAGAAAGTGAGCAAGTAAGGGAGAAACAGGAGGGAGAGAGATAAAATCCCATACAGGCTCCATATTGTTAGAGCAGAAAGTTTGGTTAGTTTCTATTTTTTTTTAATTTTCTTAATATTTATTTATTTTGAGACAGAGAGAGAAAGACAGAGCACAAGTGGGAGAGGAGAGAGAGAGAGAGACACAGAATCTAAAGCTGGATCCAGGCTCTAAGCTGTCAGCACAGAGTCCAACACGGCTCAAACTTATGAGCGATGAGATCATAACCTCAGCTGAGTCAGAAGCTCAGCTAACTGAGCCACCCAGGAATCCCTTGGCTGTTTTCTATTAAACGTTGCCAATTTTCACTCCACAAGTACCTATGTTTGAGTAAATTGAATATGTATTTTAAATATAAAATGTTGTTTTATAGGACCATAGATATATTGTAGTAAAATAAGAGAGTTTTATTATAGAGTGTAATACTATATCAGACATATAATAGATACTTTTTTAGGAATGTAGTAGTACATTTGTATATTATAGTCTATACAATTTATTAAATTAAAAAACAGTTTATTTCAGCAAACATATACTGGATGCCTACTATATAAATGTGTTATACCAAGGAGTAGAGACACAAACAATCAAATATGGTCGCTATCTTCAAGAAGCTAAAGATAAGACAGAAAATGAAAGAGATATTTGCAATATTAAATGATACAAGTTACCAAAGTTATAAATGAAAAAATAAAAAAGGCATTTCCCTAACCCAAAGGGGATGGTTGTGAGAAGAGAGGTCATTATAAAATGGAAATATGTTTGAGATATATATTTTTGCTTATTTATAAAAGTGGAGACAATGAATAGCCATTAAACACAGGATGGGGAGTGGGAAAAGATGAACACAGAGGACATAACACTAGCAGTCACAGAGGTTTGACTTGGAAGGGGACATGCAGGAAGCCCAGCAGAGTCTGAGAAGGAAACATACAAGCAATGAGAATTATCAAAGAGGCTTAAGTAGAGGACATGTCTTGATATCATGTTGGATTTTTAGTGTAAATAGGTTACTCTGGCAATTATGCAGGGATAGTTTTGAAAAAAAGCAAAGACTTGTGAAAGTGATAAGACAAAGCTGGAAGTGAGGAGACCAAAGTGAGAAGTACAGCATGCTGGTAAGGTTGTTACTTCTGTTGGAACATAACCTCAAGTTTTACAAGAAACAAACAAAACCCAGAAACAAAAGCCTGATAACTGTCCTTTTTTCACACACTCTAATAGATAATTTTACCCAGGGCTAGACCAGGAATTCCAGAAAAAGCTAAGCATTGAAGAAATTCCATTGTCCCTTTTTCTTTCTCCTTTAATCTTTAATTCAAAATAAGGACAATGTTAAAAATAAAACAAAAAAATGGATGTAC
>NW_027527141.1:331899-333723 GCF_008692635.1 Crocuta crocuta
ATGTGACTACATTATATATATATATATATATATATATATATATATATATTCAGCAATTTCAGTTTTTTCAATTTAGTGTTCCTTCATTGGCATGTTTTGTCTACTTATTGAGTAATTCAAAACTGCTTTTACAACACTGCTGACATTTAAAAAAAAAAACACCCTGCCAAATGATCCTATTAAATGTGTTAATCTTGGGGGCACCTGGGTGGCTAAGTTGGTTGAGGGTCAGTCTCTTGATTTCAGTTCAGACCATGACCTCAGAGTCATGGGACTGAGCCCCATGTTGGGCTCTGTGCTGAGCATGGAGCCTGCGTAAGTTTCTTTCTCTCCCTCAGCCTCTCTCCCCTGCTCGTGCTCTCTCTAAAACAAAACAAAACAACACAACACAAAACAAAAAAACCCATCTTGCATACTTTAATATCTACTATGCTGAATAATTCAGATTTGGCCAGTTGGAACAGGTCTTCAATTAATAGTTAGGAACAACTGCATAATTTAAGGGAGAGAAACAACAAACTAAGAAGTCTCCATCTAAACACAAATTCAAATGAATCTGGGATCAGCAACAATCAATATTCTTGTATTATAAATTTCCTTTTCCATGGAACCAAGTACACAGCTCACCGATTGAGGCAGATACTGGTAATCATTCTTCAAAGGTAAACTTTTTTCCAGAAAAAAAATTAAAATGGATAACATATTTTGTGGAAACTCATAAAAAAGTTGAATTACTCATACAAACAGTTGTATTTTATAAGATTTCCATTAACACATACCATAGGTTGGGTGACTGAAACAACAGAAATTTATTTTCTCAATTTGAGAAGATTGAAGTCCAAGATCAAGGTGTTGCCAGAGTTGGTTTCCTCTGAAGTCTCTCTCCACAGCTCATAATATTCCCCCTATAACTTCACATTGTCCTTCCTCTCTGTGTCTTTGTGTTCTAATCTCTTCTTTTTGTAAGGACACCATTTGGGAATAAACTTCATCCATATGACCTCATTTTATCATAATTAATGTTTTAAAGGTACTACCTCTAAATATAGTCACATTATCAGGTACTAGGGGTTAAGACTTCAATGTGTAAATAATGGAGGGGAACACAATTCAGTCCATAATAATATCTAAATACAAAATATATTTAAAAATTGAATTTTAATCTTATAAGGCTAAATATTAAGAAGGGTGGCCTAAAACATGACTGAAGAAACAACAGTTTCTAAATCCACCTATGTAATGTGTCTAAAGAGGCACATCTTAGAGAAATCTATGCAAATTGTTTTTGAAATTGGAAGGAAAGATAGTCAAATGATTGATAAATTGGAGGGTATTCAAAAATTACAACAGCATGAAAATTAACTTAAAAAAACATGGGAGAAGGAAATCAAGAGAAATAAATCTATAAGAAAGTATTCTCACTTTTGACATGAGATCAAGCATGGAAATTACAGGATTCTGGAGGCAGAGAGGCACAGAGAGCGACTGGAAAGCTGAGAACTTGTAATTTATTTGTGATGTATTGAAATGCCAAGACAGACACACAGGAAGATAAATGATTGCCTATTGTGAGATTTTAAAAAGTCTGAATAAATATAGGACTCAATTCAGCTAAATTTTCTCCACTACAGAAAAAGGATCTCCTTTACTCCAATTTCTAATAACATGTTCTTCATTTCCTACTGTGACTTCATCAGAAGACCCTTCAAAATTCATATTTCTACCATTTTGTTTATGATAATATATATTCTCTAAGTATATATATATTCCCTATATATATATATATATACATATATATATACATATATATATATATATATATAT
>NW_027527141.1:333860-380715 GCF_008692635.1 Crocuta crocuta
ATCCTCCTGAGTCCTCACTAGCAGTCCTTAACATCCATATTTCTACTAATAGTACCTTCATGACAATGGAAATCTAGGAATTTTTCTTTTTCTTTTCTTTTCTTTCCAGTTTTTTTCTTTTTTAGAGAGAGAGAGAGAGTCGGTAGTAGGCCAGAAGGAAAGAGAATCTTAAGCAGGTACTGAGCCGAGGGTGGAGCTGGCATTGGGGCTCAATCTCATGACCATGAGATCATGACCAGAGATGAAAAACAGAGTTAGTTGCTTAGCCGACTAATCAACGTGGGCACCCCTAATCTAGGCTTTTTATATCATAATTCCTAAAACTCTTTCAGCCTCTTATTATTATCCAATTATAAGCCACTTTCATATTTTTAAACTTTTCCTACAGCAGTGTAACATTCCCTAGTACCAAAGTATTTATTGAAAGAAATTGATTTTTGTAATTGTGGGAGCTAGCTTGGCAGGCCAAAATCCAAAGCCAAAAAATGAAAGGCAGAATAGAACAGTTAGACTCAAACTGAAGCTGCATCCACAGGCAGAATTGTTTTTCTAGGAAGCTTCAATTTTTTATCTTAATGTCTTTCAACTGAATCAAGATCACCCAGATTATCGAGGAAAGTCTTCCTTACAACACAAAAGCTCCAAGATAACCCTGGACAGGGGCAACCTCACAAGCTAGAAATTTTAAACAATACTCACTTTACCCCAGGCAAACAAGATAAAAAATACTCATGTTATCATCCCATCCCCACTAGCAAAGCCAAATGAAGACCCTAGACTCCATTCCTTCTGGGCTATAAGAAGTCACTCTTTCCAGCTAGTCCCTGGGCAGATTTTAAAGAAGACAAAGTAGAAAGCTGGAGTTTCCATCTAAGTTTAGTGGTAACAAGGACCCCCCCCACAGTGTTGGCGGAGAACAGTGGGCATCCATCCACCACAAGTTACCACTTTTCCTCTATGTCTTGCATCAGAAGAGGCTAAGTGGGAAGCTGAAACTTTCGCTATTGTGTCATGGTAATGAGTACTCTCTCTTCCCATTGTGTCAGAGGTGACCATCTAGGAAGCAGTAACCAGGAGTCTCCTCCTGGAGAAGATGGTATCAGTGAAGTATCTATGAAGGCCCAGTGGAAAGCCTGAAATCCAAGCTCTATCCATCCTTGGAAGTTACCTTCCTCTACCAATGGTATCAAAGGGGCCTAGATGGGAGTCTGAACTAGAAGTAATAAGGCAGTACTTCCTACCGCTTCTTTCTCTGGCACAACCTCAGAGAAGACCTACTAAAAAAGAAAATTAAATAAGATCCAGTGTATTTTAATACTATACTTGTAATGTCTAAGAAACAATGAGAAGTCATTTGTTCTACCAAACATGGAAAGTCTCAACCTGAATGTAAAAAGATAATCAACAGATGCTAACACTAAGATGAGACAGATTTTGGAATTGTGATAAGGATTTTAAAGCAGCGAGCATATGAAGATTCCACAATCAATTATAAACATGTATGACATAAATGGAGCAAAAAGAAAGTCTCAACAAAACAAACAAACACACAAAAAATCCTAGAAGATGTTAAGAAGAAACAAATGGAAATTTTAAAACTGAAAAATAAAATCAAGACATTTTTAAAACTGAAAAATATAAAACACCTGAAATAAAAATTTAGTGAATAGGCTTAACACAACAGAAAGACAACCATTCAATGGACTGTGCAAAATGACAGTGTGGGAATTTCTAGCACTCCTCCTTCCATCAGAAACCTCAATTTGACTATTTGTGCCCACAAACACACACACACACACACACACACTTTTACAAAAGCTCCAGGTGAGGAATATAGCACCTGGATGAAACACACAAATAAGAAAAGACATATTGAGAGGGGTAGGAAAAATATATACCAAAATGATAAAGAAAAGGAATCAAAGCATACCACTATAGAAAAATATCAATTCACAAAGAGACACAAAACAGAAAGGAAGGAACAAAGGAGCTACAAAACTCCAGAAAACAGTTAATGAGTTGGCCCCTGTTACTTATTACTCTAAATGCAAATGGATTAAATTCTTCTATCCAAAGGTATAAAAGTGGCTAAATGGATCAAAGATCAAGACCAAACTGTATGCTGCCTGCTGTCTGTAAGAGACCAACCAGCTTTAAGGACACACATAAATTCAAAGTGAAAGGATATGAAAAAATATTCCATGAAAATTAAAACCAAAAGAGAGCCAGAGTATCTATATTTGCATCAGAAAAAAATAGATTTTAAATTAAAAACTATAACAAGAGATAAAGAAGGTCATTACATAATGCTAAAGAGTTCAATTCATCAAGAGGATATAAGAACTGAAATATATATGCACATAACAGTGCTTAGTTAAGCAAGTATTCACAGAACTAGTAGTGGGAGACTTCAGTAGTACACTTTCAACAACAGATAGATACATTAACAAAACATGAAAGATTACAAGTAAACACCTAACTTTACACCTTAAGGAACTTACAAAAAGGAACAAACTAGCCCAAAGTTTGAGGAAGGAAAGAAGTAACAAAGATCAAAGTGCTAATAAATGAAATTGATACCAGAATAACATGAGGAAAAGATCAAAGAATATAAACCCGTTTTTTTTAAAGATAAGCAAAATTGACAAACTTTTGTCTAAACAAAAAACCATGGAAGACTAAAACAAATAACTAAAATGATGAATGAAAAAGGACACACTACATCTGATAACACAGAAATATAAAGAACCATGAGATTACTATGAATGATTTTGTGTCAATAAAATGGATAATCTGGAAGAAATGGATAATTTCCTAGAAACACACAACTACCAAGACTGAATCATGAAGAAACAAACAAAATAACTTGAAAAGACCAAAAATGAGTAAGGAGGTTAAAAGAGTTATCAAAATCTCTAATCAAAGAAAAGCTCAGGAATAGGTAGGTGAATTCTACTAAATAAAAAAAATAAAAAATGAAAAGAATTACAGTAATCCTTCTCAAATTGTTCCAAAACATTAATGAAAAGGTACACTTCCAAATTTATTTTTTAAAGCCAACATTACCTGTGACCAAAGCCAGATGAACTGCAAGAAAAGAAAACTATTGTACAAAATCCCTGATAAATACAGATTAAAAAGTTCTCAACAAAATTCTAGCTACCACATAAAAAAAGCATAGTAAAAAGGTCATATGGCATGATCAAGCAGAATTTATTCCTAGATGCATGGGTAGTTCTGTATGCAAATATTAGTAAATATTTTACACCACAATAATAGCATAAATTGCAAAAATTATGTGATCATCTCATTAGAGCCAGAAAAGCATTTAACAAAATTCAATATCCTATACTAATAGAAATTATCAACAAATTGGGTAAAGAAGGGATGTACCTTAGCATAATAAAGACCATAGTTCACAAACACACAGTTAACATTTTACTCAATAGTGAATGCTTGAAAGCTTCAGAGACAAGACAAGGATGCCCACTCTCACCACTCCAACTTAACATGGTACTAGAAGTCATAGCCAGAGAAATTAGTCAAGAAAAAGAAATAAAATGCATAGAAAGAAGAAAAAAAGTAAAACTGTCTGTTTGAAGATAATATTCTCTTATATACAAAATCTAAAGACCCACTGAAAATCTGTTAGAACTAATCAACAAATTCAGTAATGTTACAGGATACAAATCAATTGGAGGGGCTCCTGGGTGGCTCAGTAGGTTGAGCGTTCGACTTTGACTCAGGTCATAATCTCATGGTTCCTGGGTTCTAGCCCCACATCGGGCTCTGTGCTGACAGCCTGCTTTGATTCTGTGTCTCCCTCTGCCCCTCCTCTGCTCATGCTCTGTCTCTCTCTCTCTCTCAAAAATAAATAAACATTAAAAGAATTTAAGAAGAAATAAATTGGTTTTTATATATTAACAATGAACTATCTGAAAAAGAGATAAAGAAAATAACCTCATTTACAATAACATCAAAAGTAGTAAAATACTTCAGAATAAATTTAAAAACTTAGATAAAAGATGTATATACTGAAAATACAAAACATTGATCAAAGTAATTTAAAAAGTTGTTTAATGTTTATTTATTTTTGGGAGAGAGAGAGAGAGATCATGAGCAGAGAAGGGACAGAGAGAGAGGGAGACACAGAATCTGAAGCAGGCTCTAGGCTCTGAGCTGTCAGCACAGAGCCCAACGCTGGCTCTAACCCACGAATCATGAGATCATAAACTGAGTCAGTCAGACACTTAACCGATTGAACTACCCAGGCACCCAATGCATTGATAAAAGTAATTTTAGAAGACACAAATAAATGGAAAGACATCACATGTTTAAGGTTCAAAAGAACTAATATTCTTAAAGTGTCCATACCACTAAAGCCATCTATAGATTTAACGCAATCCCTATCAAAATTCCCATGACATTTTTTGCAGAAATATAAAAACTTAAAATTCATATGGAACCACAAAAGACCCCAAATAACCAATGCAATCCTGAGAAATAACAAAGTTGGAGGCACCACAATTCCTAATTTTAAACTTTATTACAAAGCTATATAATCAAAATAGCATAGTACTGGTATACAAAGAAATGCATAGAATAACGGAACACTATCAAGAGCTGAAACACTCACACATAAGGTAACTAGCCTTTTGACAATTTCATTTCACAAGAATCCAAGAAATGTCATTGGGAAAAGGGTAGATAATTCAATATATAAATGGTGTTGGGGAAACTATACTCACATGCCAAAAAATGAAATTGGACCCCTATCTTACACCACTCACCCAAATTAACTCAAGATGGATTAAAGACTTAAATTTAAGACTTGAAGTTGTAAAATACTAGAAGCAACAAAGCAGTATAAACATTTTTCAAATTCCTTAAAATGAAACAAACAACATTTTTCAAATTCTGTCAACACTGGATTCTATGTCCAACAAAATGGAAAGGAAATAAAGACATTCCCACACAACGGAAACTAAAATTATTTGTCCCAAATAAATAAATTAAATAAATATACCCTAAAAGAATATCCAAAGAAAATTCTTTAAGTAGAAAGGCATGGTAAAATATGGGATCTAAGTACANTGCCCCTCGCCGAGCACCGTGGCGCAGTGGGGTGGATACTCTAAAAGAATATCCAAAGAAAATTCTTTAAGTAGAAAGGCATGGTAAAATATGGGATCTAAGTACATCCAACTGAAAGAAAAAACAATAAAAAGATCAAGTAAGTAATTTTCTTTTTCCTTTGAGTTTTCTAAATTATGTTTAATGGTTGAAATAAAAAGTATATTTTCCGATATGGTTCCTTACATATATATATAGAAGAAATAAATAAGACAATGATACACTATAGAGGATTAAGAGACTGAAGGTAATGAAAGATTTCTACACTAGATACTACTATTAAAATGTTGTATTCAGTGGACCATGATAAGTTATTTGTGTAATGCAAAACTTTGGAGAAACTACTAAAATATTGTATAAAAGATACACCAAAAAATACTAAAGATCAAAATAGTATTCTAAAACAAAATGTTTATGTAGCACACACAAAAAAAGGAAAACACAGTAATGAAAAACAGGAAATCAAAAATAAATAAAATGCCAAACTTAGACTTTAATAAATCATTACTTACTTCTAATATAAAATAGAATAAATACACCAATTAAAAGACAGATATTGGTAAATGAATTAAAGAACATGACCCAACTATATGCAAAGGCATTATGTTGAATGAAAAAGTAAATCCCAAAACGTCACATAGGTATGATTCCATTTATACAATGTTCTCACAAATGACAAAGTTATGGAAACAGAAAACAGATTAGTGGTTAATTGTGCTTAGGGGGTTGGTGTACCCATAAAGTAGTAGCACAAGGGAGCTCTTTGTGGTGATTGAATTGTATCTTGGCTATGCTGGTAGTTACATAAATTTACATGAGTGTTAAATTGGCACAAGACTATACACACACTTTATACCAGAATTACTGGTTTGGATATTGTACTATAGTTGTATAAGATATAGCACCTGGGGGAAACTAGGTGAGGAATACATGAAATTTTTCATTGGAGTAAAAGGGACCAGAGCTTGGAGAAAATTAACATTTAAAAAAATAATAAGGAAAATATTACAGCATCCATATTTATATGTCATTTTAGGTGTAATTTTGTTCTTGGAGAAGACATCTTGACCTCTAATTTGAAACTCCTCCTACTTTCTTATCTCTCCTTACACACCAACTCAATGTGTTAACTATATTGTCATGTTATACTTTTATGGAATGTCCAATAAAACAGAAATCATTTTGTAGAATCATAGTGCTTAATGTCCTCTCTGTCTTTATATACATACAATATATAAATCACCTTTGTCAAATCAGTATCAATTCCTTAAAAGATTTCCGTACTCTTTTGTATAATTTCCCAGTATTTAAGGTCTTTTAATCTGATCAAATTTTCTACAGTTTTATATATCTGTGTGACAGGAAGTGGAACTCTTTATGCCTTATTTCTCCTGTGGTACCAATACAATAGATGTAAAATACTGGAATAAGTATAAGACAGAGATTCCCTATGTGCAGATTTTTCCAAAAGAAATCTTGGAATTTCTGTTTTATGAATCTGTATTTCTCAGCACTTCAGGCAGATAAAGGAGGAATAAAGAAAAGTGTAAAGATATTTCTTTGGAAAAAGTTGATGCAGTGGAATAAAGAAAAGTATAAAGGTATTTCTTGGGAAAAAGTTGATGCAGCGGACCACAGCTGCCTCCTTTTGGGTTCATAAGTTTGGGGAAATACCGCCTTCATCTTAATTCCAAAGAAAGTGAGCAACACTAGTGAGCATCATCACACATTGATAGGTCTCTGTAGATAGGGGATACTCTGGACTGATATTTCAGCTGCGAAATTGAGAGGGAGAGTAATAGTCTCCCTAGTTGATTTGCTGTCTAAGTCAGGAGACAGCTTTGTTTCTTCCTTAATTCTTGATAGGATAAATTTTCTCTCCTAAAGATATTCAAGCCAAGAACATATGAATATACTTTGTGAACAGAAAAGGGAAAGAGAGCCAGAGTGGGGTAATCTTTCCCCTGCATAGTAGGCTTTTTTAGAGAACTGGAAGATCCAGCAGCAGGAAGCTCAAAGTTAATAGTGAATATCAAGAAGTTAAGGAAAGAGCTATGTTGACAAACCACCTAAGACATTCATTATCTTGTATCAAGGAAATTTAAAAAAAGAAAAAAAAAAAGGTAGTCAGCTATGGAAATGCCTGAACCATGGGTTCCATGGGCATGACCAGAAAGTCTTCCATGCCCACAGAGTACAAAACCAGCCTACATAGTGAACTTAATATACTTTAAAGGAATGATGCTAAATCAAAGCCAAGGTGTGTTTTTATGACATCACCAGTAGTGATTGTTTAACGTACCAAAGATTAGATCAACTTTTTGGTGGGATGTGGCCACCAAAATTTTGAAGAGGGTGAATGGAGTTGTTGTTTCTTTGAGTGGGCACAACAAAAGCCAAATTGAATGTGAATGTAAATTTAGAGGGTAAAGTAGAAAAGCAGGTATATGAGGCACACTTGAAGAACTAGGAATTCACCTAAATATTCTTATATTTTACATTCCCTTACCAAAATTACAAGCATAATATCCCAACTAAGAAGAAAGTTTAAAGCAACACAAAGGATGTTCAAATAAGTGTCGATATATTTTTGCTCCATGTAAAGTATCTTTAGACTTTTAAAAACCATTCAGACAATTTTGTCTAGAAAAAATAAAAACTTTAAAAACTTAAAGGTTTTAAAGTATATTTCTTCCTTATAGGAACATACAGTCAATATTAAAATAAGAGAGAAAAAACAAATATCCACATTCCAACTATTGAAAAATGTGTAACATTTGAAATTGTTTCCAATATTTTTATAGTTGTTTTCCTTTCTGCTAACCTTGTATTAAACTTGTATGACTTGATTTTAAAATATTTTAAGCTTGGCAAGAAAATAAAGACAATTTTCTTGATTTATTTGCTTCTCTCTGCAACTTGTGCTATTGTATAGCACCTACACACATATCCCTCTCTTTTCTCATCTATTGATTGGGTGCTCAGCCATATCTTTATTGCCTTATATTTTTGCTGTTAAAAGAGAATTTGGACTGCATTGCCCATAGGTATTCCCTGCAAAAATCTGCCCATCCCATTCACTCCAGGTTAATTTTCTTAAAATCTAAATCACTCATATTGAGAAAATTTACCAGGTATGGAGGGAAGCAAAGGTTCACATGGTAGGTACATCTCCTGCCTGTGTATTCTGATGTTTTAAGGAATCACAATACATCATGTGCTATCCAAAGATTGATTCTCATTATTTATTTATCACAACAAACTATTGATGCAACAAACTGCTAGTAAACAAATAGAATTAGTGTAGGACCTAAACACAGAACTGAGATCATCTTCTTATGTTCCTCTGTAAGTGAAAATAGATACATAGGACAGAGTGTTGGTCAAATTCTTTCTAAATCTTGTAAATAAAAACAAAGTTGTACTAGTCTATAGTCTATGCCATATCTTAGTATCAGTAAATCATCTGTAATCTGTTTCATTAAACGTATGTCTTTTTAAATTTCTATCTGTTATCTTCTGTCAAAAAATAACATGTTCTATTTGACAAAGTTTGCTCATTTCTACCAAAAATTTCCTTGGGTTCTAAGCAATCAAATTATCTTTTAATTTCAAAATGTTTTAATTAATAGATAATAATAATAATAGAGAAAATTCCTAAGAAAAAGTAATCATCTCTAATTAATTTTACTACTACTTTAAAGCCTTCACCTACTTGCGTAGATAACTGTTTTCACACAGATGCAATCCTTGTGCTCCTATAGCTATGCATTTCATTCTTTGTAATTGATTTTACATTTAAAATATTAAAACAATATAGCCTTGTTGTTATTAAATATTTACTAGCTCAATAATATTTCATCATTGATATATCATATTTTTGACTATTTCGATTCCTTGCTTTACAAATAAACAAGTTAAAAATTAAATGATAAAACATGGAAAAGCAATAACTTGAAAACTGTGTATATTATTAGCATTATAGAACCTAAACAATTGGTAACTCATGATGAATATCACCTTTCTTCTCTAAACACTTTGTGTCCATCAGGACAGGAGGAGCTGTATATCCCAATAGTTACCTAGTGGTTTTGACTAGAAGTTTCTACAGCAAGGATTGGCAAATTACAGTTCCTAGAAAAGATGTCTGTGTGAGTAAATCAATTTCCTTGGCATACAACCATGTCCTTTCATTACATAATGTCCATGACCACTTTTGCACTATCGTGACAGAGCTGAAGAGTTGGGACAGAGACACTAAGGCTCACAAGGCCTGAACAGTATACTATCTCGTCAAAATGTTTGTACCAAATGTTAGGATTAATCTTAACACATTGGTCTATGTTCATAGAACACTATCAAAAGGAGATATTTTAACATATTAATTTCGAGTAAAAGAAAAAGAGAATGTTGGACCAGAACAGATCTTTCTGCTCCTCCCTTCCATATATCATTCATCCTGATGATAGAGTGACTTTCCTAGCACACAAATATAATAATGTCACTCCAGTACTGAAAAACTAGTTACACACAACTTTCAGATAGTATTAATTCCTTAGCATGTTCACAGATGAAATGTGAAAAAATATTCTGATGTCATCATAAAAGTTTCATTCACAGTAGACATATAAAAATTTCTATGACTGTCAATCAATAGTTGCATGTTATTATTTTATGTTTTATTCATAGCTTCTGATGTGTCTAGTTTTTCTTAGGTGAAATGTTTTTGTTCAGAATTTATTATTTTATATCTGTTAATCCCCTAGCTGAACGTTTCGATATTGGCAGTGCTTTATATTTGCATAGTCACAGGTATTACAATAAAAATTCATGAAAGCCTTTTTAAACAAAACCTCAATATAATTCTTCAAACATTGAATTAAACTGAAATATGCCTGCTTTGGGTAAAATCCAGAATCATAAAATTACTACTCAGTAACATTACTCTGGCTTACCTTCAGCTCTGAAATCAAGTTTTTATTGAAACACAGGCACTTTAATGAAAAAAATTAAGTATTATTTTGTGATTGATCTGCTTCAAAATGTGAATAATCACCTTCAAAATGCTGAAAACAGAGCACAGATTTGCTTGCTCCAAAATTCAGACTGCTTAGAATTTTCTTATTTAACACTGGATACATGTAGTCTCTGGTTTCTGACTGCCACTCATGATACCAGGCGCATATCTGCAGCATCTGGTTAAAACACAATGAATATTAATACCAGGCATTACATCTATGTATATAAAAAGAAAGTAAGTTTCGAGATCTAGACTTTGGCTAGAAAGTTCAGTTGTAAATCTGGATATAACCCCAGGATGAATTAAAGTTAATATACCTGTGTGCTCTTATCTAATGAAAAGTCAAAATAAGCAGCTAACTCTTGGACTCTATATAAGGTAGTTGCCAGTAGAATCAAGACATCCTTGTTATGCCACAATTCTAACTTAGAACTCATTACTACAGAAAAGACTTTCAAAATGGCACAGTGAGACTTCTTGTGGGCTTTCATCATTATCATCATTATAATTAAAGGAATGTAACTTAAAGGAATTAGTTTAACACATTCAGAGAAGACTGTCCCTTCTAGCAACAGGAAATGTTATATTCAAGCTCAGCTCCCTTTCAAACTGGGAGATGCCCATTCCCCACCCACATGCCCATCTCAACAAGAAGTTGCCAAGCCCAATGGGCCCTAAAGCCTCTCCATCCTTTCTAGTTGGAGTTTCTAGATAACTTCTACAGTCACTTGGCCTATAAAATACAGACTGACACCAAAATCTATCTATTACACTATTGACAAATCTGCTCTGTCATGCTGGACCTACAAAAAGGAAGAAAAACAAGGGGCAAATTTCCTCCACTGGAATGCAGCCCCACACTGCTGGCCCAGCTGTACCCTTGTCCAGCCTCCTTTGCTATTGAATAATGGGAGAGTTGGACTTGTGCTTTTGGATTTCATCATGCTCCCTCTGCAACTGATGATTTTCCACTTCCCAAGTAAGCCAATTTTGATGCTGTGAGATGCTGTGAAATTCATCCCAAACCAGAAGAGACACATTTTGACAATAAAGGCTAAGCATTGTTTGCAAATTCATGCTTATGAATATCTGTGAAATAATGAAGTTGTTATATAATGTATGTGTGTGTGAGGGAGCTGTTTAGGTGTATATGAGTGTGAGGGGTGAGTCTGAAAAAAAATCAACTTAATGGCTTGCTTTTAAGAGGAAATGACTAAGATTTCCTCAAATCAAGAAAGATTGATTACTCCAAAGACTTTGATCTGATGATCATACTAGCCGATCTAAAAGTTTTAGCCATAGTAAATTTAAATGGCAGGAACATGAAGGTCAAGGAAATTTCAAATGCTCACATGCCAAATGGCTTTGGATACTGACCTACATTATTCCTCATAGAAACTGACCATCTAGTTTGTTCTCATTTGAATTTTTATTATATAAGATCACTTCAGGGGTATTAATCCAGTATCACTACTATTGCTTCTTTTGCCAGAATGAGATAACTAATCAGGACATATATTTTTTTTAAATAAAGATGATGCAAATACAATGGCAAGAACAGAACTTGCTAAGTAAAGTTCAGATATTAGATTATTATTTTCTTAGCAGGGCAGTTTCCCACCATGATGGACCATAAGGACGGCTTTACAAAAAATAACAGGGATTTCCTACCTAGAAAACTATACATGTCATACTGAGCCCACAGGCAGTTTAAATTACAAACACAACATGAACAAGCATAACCAGGATCATAAAATCAAATCTCTGTGCATAAGAGTTGCTCCGGGCACAAAACCCAGAGGGTAGTAGAGGAAGAGGAGTACAAAGATAAGAAAGTAACATGTTGCAGAGATCAAAGAAGGCTGTGAGTCAAGGTCAGCCAGTAAGTAAGACACTACACAGGCAGCATCAACTTAAAAACAAACAAAATACCTGGACCTTGAAGCTGACCTTTTTGCTAATGAAGAAGTCAATTTCAAGGTGTGGTTTGGCATGGGACAAGTAAATCATGTTAGAATGATAATAAGTAAGGTAATCCCTGCAGACAGCAGTCAAAGATTAAGGCATCTCCTAATTTAAATTACTCCATGGAGTATCTAGTGAAATTTATTACTCCCAATGTGATGCTGTCTTTCTAATTGCTTTTTGAAGAATAATGGAGGCTATATCCACAGGTTCAAAGAAAATGGTCTTTTCCCTTTTCTTGGATCAGATTTCTTCTATCTTGGCTTTGTTTTCTATACACCCGTTCTGTGTAAATGCAAGAACACGCTATCATATCAAACCCAGCAATCATATAGAAAAGGAAATACATTTTCTCCCCCCCCCTTTATTTATTTATTTATTTATTTATTTTATCATTCCAGCAAAGTTTCCCTGGAGGATGCAGATTAGTCCAGCTTTGGTTACATATCCACTCCTGTGGAAGGGAAGCCCAATCTATATGATAGACATTTCCATCAAGTGGAGGAAGAGACCTAGTGGAAAGAAGAAAATGTTTGTCTGAACAAAGAAACTAACCACCATGAAATTTTGCCAAGTGGCATATTTCATTAAAAATTTTAGTAGGATCTTAGCTTTTCCAAATTCTAAACAACTGGTGACACGACAACATCTAAACAACTTTAGGTTGTATTAAAATAGGCTGTAGGGTCACATCTTTGTCTTGTCTATAATCACATGAATAGAAATCCCTATTTATCCAGCTGTAGGCTAACCACAAGCGCTTTAGAAAGAAGGACTGATTAAAACAATCAATCACAGACTTACAGATGCAAAGTAGTTCAAGAGATGATCTGGATAAGCCCTTTGTATTTCAAACGATAAAATAACCATAGAATGTGATCTATTTTTTAAAATATATTTTTAGGTTTATTTATGTGTTGAGAGACCCAGAAAGACAGAGCAGGGTGAGGAAGAGAGAGAGGGGAGACAGAATCTGAAGCAAGCTCCAGCCTCTGAGTTGTAAGCACAGAGCCCAATGCGGGGCTCAAACTCATGAACCATGAGCCAAAGTCTGATGCTTAACTAACAGAGCCACCCAGGTGCACCTATTTTTTTTTTTTTTTTTTTATCAGTCAGCTTTTGCTAGATATGGATACTGAAAACAGGTAGTTTAGAGATGACACAACAAACTACTGTTTAGAAAATTTCAGAAGAATTCTGGGAGTTAGGCAGTCAAAAGGAGTTGTAGATTTTTCTACAATGAAGATACTATGGATATCAGAGAAAGAAAATACTAAACATGTCTACTACAACTCCTTCCTCCTATACCTATAGCAGGCATGACTTTGACCCTGGACAAGGTCCCATAACTATTACCATTTACACAGCCACTATTGAGGAAATAAAACTGGCTATAGAGGTAAATACTCATTGCCATTTTGTTTATAGCTGACTGCGATGAAATACCTTTATTATCATAGTTTCATAGACTTCACCCTGGGGGAACTCTATAGTTCAGTAGTAAAGCTGAACTATACTGCATAATTTATCCTAAAAACTTATGTGTTCAGAATAAACACAGAAGAAGAAGATAAATGCAAAGAATGACCACCCTAACTGTAAAGTATATTATATTTGAAATTAAATACTGAGAGAGACGCTTGGTTGTGACAACTGCCTGTTTTAGGCATCAAACTCAATTACTGACTCTTCCAAGAAGGATGCTATTATCAGTGAAAACAAAGAGACTTCTTCTACTCCAATGGAATTTCTTACATGATGCCTTTTTAAAAAATATGCTTTATTATACACTGTATTTTTACCACTAGAGAAGAGTTAACACATTCATATGCCTAGGACAAGTACAAGCCACTTAGATCAGTGCTTGCCACACTATCTGTGGTGATAAACCAATTTTTTGCTTTCTTCTCAGTCTATTGCAGCCTGATGCATTTGTAAAATTCAAGTATTCTGTAAAAAAATTTTCAAACATAGATAAAATAAAAGCTTTCAAAATTTCAAGGTATTATTGTTAGAATAAACACACATTATTTCAGTGAGGATGAGTAACAGTTCACAGACCGTTGGCAGATTTCACAGGACAAATCTGAGTAGCAATTGTATAGATCATTAAATTTATCTTCGTTTCTTTTAAGTGTTTTCTTTTAATATCTCAAATATACTATCTTATAAGTATCATATATGTGTGTATGTGTGAGTGTGTATGTATGTATGTACACACACACATCCATTGCAGAGATTTAACCTTACTCAGTTGTGAGAGCTCATTAACCAGTCTTTGTTAAGGTTGCTGTCTTCAGATCTGATGCTGAAGTTTGAGGTCCACAAAGCAAGAAATAAGGACGGAAAAACTAATGTAAATGGGGAAAAGTAAGGGCAAACAGGAAGCCATAAGTATAAGTTAGAGTTCACAAAGATGGAAGAAAATTGTGTAAGATCTCACTGTCTCTGACCTTGGTAATGAGTATCCTGCAGAAACTGCGATCCTTTGTCACAAGTTACACACACACCTGGCTCAGGAGTTGGAGAACCTAAAGAGGATCCAGGGAAAGATAGGGCGATTGCAGCCAGCTGCTGATTCATAGCCCGTGAGTCAAAAGGAAAGCTACCAAGTGGCCTCTGCTTCCCTTCTGAGCTCCAAATATCCCACGGGAATCTCTCCTGTAGACTGCCTGATTTGGAAAATACAGGGAAGGTAATTTGGGGAAGTAAGGTTCAACCTAGCCAATTTGAAACAAAAAATTCATTACAAATGTACTTGTTCTCCAATTATTCTTAGAGATAATAGTAATTATGCTCAAAGGTAATAATATGAGCAAAACATCAGTGCATAGTTGATGAATCAACAGGAACTTACATCTATCCTCAGTGTCAACAGAAGTCATAATTCTGAATCCTTATGTGAAAACTTTCAGTTAAATTTTAAAAAGCAATCATAATGCAGGGTTTGAAAAACTCACAAAAACACTGTGCAGGTAAAACAAGTAGACCTGTAGTATTTAGCTCACAAACAACATTGTGCAATTTCTATAGTAGAATATAGGCATCTTGAGTGCCATAAGTCAATCATATTTGAATTCCTGCAGTACCTTACGTAGAGACTTTTCTTAACAGAGCAAAATGAATTCATGTACTTCTGAGTAAATACATTGGGGTGGGGGGTTGCTTAGGCATTGGAACAATGGTCTAAATATGCCCAGATAACATGATGCAACTTATGCTATACCAATGATTCTCTGATAAACCTTTTTGCTCTATAAACAATTCAGAAAAATATTAGTACATTAATTGTTCAATGAGATTAAATCAGGAATAAACTACATTCTTTAAATAGTTACTCAGTCCTTAAAGGGATGAAAAAAAAATATGAGGGAAAAGGGAAATAGTAAATCTAAAGCTGTAGGAATTCAGTTCTCGGGTCTTGGTAAGCAGGCATATTCTTTCATGAATTATTTATAAACTAATTAAAATAGTATAAATCACATATTTCTGATGAATGCAGATGGGATTCTGTATTGACAGTCCACCAGGAAGGACAGTTTTGATATGACCTTAAAGTGTTCAGTAATTGCTATTTAGTAGAGCAGTTGAGAATGGTAATATTGCCTATTTTGTAGCCCAGGCTGAACCAGCATCATGTCGATTAGCATATGTTAAAGCCATCTCTTTTTATTCTCTTGCTGGTGTAGCAGCTGTGTTTAGGAACTGATTTCTCATTGGACTTTTGAAAAGCAGAAAACTATAAAAATAAAGTTAAAGTAGACATACAGGAAAAACTGCTCTTCAGAATGTAGGAGATATACATATGTGCATGTATGTAATGTACATGTGTAGGTATACGTATATGTAGTTTTGTTGGTGGGTTGTTTTTTTTTTAAAAAACTACTTAGTCTACTGAAATCTGGGTGTAGATTTGTTTTCATGCTTGAGCAGTCACATAAACCAAAAGTGTTGCTCAGCACTAGTGCAAGCTATTTGAAATCAAAAGTCCTGTCTGTGCTTAGCATGGGAGAGGAAAAAAGAAAGAAAATGCATGCATAACCAAACTTATTGTTGGAAGGATTGTGACACAGCAGATAGTATAAGAACCAAAAGGTCAAAGTGGAAAATGAGTCGATCAAAGAGTTAGAAGAAGCTATTAAGTGACAAAGAAAAGTGAATACAGAGAAGTAGGAGGTCATTCAAGGATCAGGTAATGACCAGTGAAAGCATTGCCTATTTTCAATGGGATGTAGAAATATTGTTTAAGGTCTCTGCACGTAGGGATGCCTGGGTGGCTCAGTCAGTTAAGCATCGGACTTCAGCTCAGGTCATGAGATTCAGGGGTTCATGAGTTCGAGCCCCACATAGGGTGAGTTCCAGCCCCATTTCTCTCTCTCCCTCTCTGTCCCTCCTGGGATTTTCTTTCTATCCCTCTTTCTCTCTGTGCCCTCTTGCTCACTTGTGCCCCCTCTCTCTCAAAAACAAAAAAAAAAGTCTCTGTAACAAAATATTTGATACAGAATAAAATAGAGACTAAATACTTTAAACTTCTTGCATGTTTATTTTTATACCTACAGTGATGTAACAGTTTTCTTTTTTTTTTAATTTTTAATGTTTTTTTTTTTTTCTGAAAGAGAGACAGGAGAGACAGCATGAGTAGGGGAGGGTCAGAGAGAGAGGGGGACACAGAATCTGAAGCAGGCTCTAGGCTCTGAGCTGGCTGTCAGCACAGAGTCCAACCCATGGCTCAAACTCACAAACCATGAGATCATGACGTGAGCTGAAGTCGAATGCTTAGCCAACTGAGCCACCCAGGGGCCCCAGTTTTCTAAAGCTGTTGTAACTAATTACTAGACAATAAGTAATTGTCTGGTCCCTTAAAACAACAGAAATTTATTCTTTCACACTTTAATAGACCATAAATCCAAAATCAAGATGCTAGGAGGTTTGGTTCCTTTTGAAGGTTTTCTGAAAACTCTCCTTTGCTTCTCTCCTAGATTTGATGATTGCTACCAGTCTTTGGCATCTCTTGGCCTAGACTTTTTCTGTACCTGTCATGCTCTTCTTGTCTGGGTTTTTTCATGTTTTAAGGACATTTTCATTGGGTTTAGGATCCACTGTAATCTAGTATGATCATATCTCACTTCATAGTTACATCTGCAAAGACTCTATCTCCAAATATGATTATATTCTCTGATTCAAGATGCATATGGATTTTGGGGAAACACTACACAGTCAACTACTATAATTTCTTTCAAAGTCTAGAAACATATTCAGCCATTTCCTGAGATTTGTTAGAGGAAAAACTATTTGTTTCCATATTTAATAATTAAGAGCTATATAATGGAAACTTAATTATTATTTTTAATCCAGTGACATCAGAATGTAGTCATGTAACTACCTACATTAATACTATAAAGCATTGTTTGTAGGTGACCCAATTTAGAAAAACTAGATATATTTTCAAAATCTACAATTTTTTATTCTGTTCTTTTTTTAATGTTTATTTATTTTTGAGAGAGAAAGAGACAGAGCATGAGCTGGGGAAGGGCAGAGAGAAAGGGAGACAGAATCCAAAGCAGGCTCCAGGCTCTGAGCTGTCAGCACAGAGTCCAATGCAGGGCTCAAACCCACAAACCATGAGATCATGACCTGAGCTGAAGTCAGATGCTTAACTGACTTAGCCACCCAGGTGCCACTGTAATTTTTTTATTCTTAATGAAAAAAAAAAAAAAAGATTACTAAATCCTGGGTGAAGGGCAGTTAGTCTTCCTATTAGTACAAGTGAAGTTATTGGTAGTCTTTATGTGAGTACAATGCCTTAAAGTACTGCTTTAACAACCTCTCTGGGTGATCCTGGTACTTACTAAAGTTTGAGAAGCACTACGTTAGAGCTAACAAGTGATTTCTTGCATTACCCATTTATGTCTTGAAGAAAGCCAATAATTTAGGCATTAATGTTTTTCCTTTTTTAAAGGTCCAGAGCAGAAAGTTCAAGGTGAACTGACTTTTGTTAGAGTGAATCACTAGGTTGATGACAGAGTTGGCCCAGAAACTTACTCATGTCACTTAATAAAATATTGTTTCATGAACAAAAACAAGTAAGATGTAGTCTGCCAACTTCACCTTTACCTAGAATGTATCTCACTTGGTTTTTCTATTTCTTTTCTTCTCAAGCTGGGTACAGTAGTAAAAGCCATATCCGGTCCCAGACATCAACATCATCAGCTGCCAGGCATTCTGGTTCTCTATGCTCTGTCTTGCAGCTGTATGCTCTAGTCACTCTGGACATTTGAAAGACCCATTATGTTGATGTTGTGACCTGACCTCCACAGGTGTTATCACTGTCCCTTGTATAGGGAAATTCTCAGTAAAGAAGGAAATGGCAGGGGACTTTAGATTTATGGCCCTTGCCAGAATGCTTCTCTCTTGCATAAAAATGCATGCTTTGCATTCACCAGTTAGCCACACATGGGGAAAGTTATTCTTAAGTGTAGCAAACAAACATCGAAATAACAGTCAACCTTTCAAATATTGCTCCTTGCTAATCAGCAGGAACTGTGAACTAAAACTCATGGAATAAACAGAATCTTAATTGCTCCTTTTCATCTTGCCTGCCAACTTTCATTTCTCATCTAGAAAATGTAAAAGGAAATCGTGAGTTGAAAATAAGATGACTAATGTGTGGATCAGATTATATAGACCAGAAAATAAAATATATCACTATGTAAAAGAGAATACTCAGATCCCTTCCAGCCCATTCTTAACTCAATATATGACCTTTTTATCAATTGGGTATCTTCATTTTTATTAAAGTGGTATAATAATGTGTTGGGAGCCATTCTGAGACCACTAGTCGAGAAAGCTCCTGGTGAGGTTAAAGCAAGTTTGCACGGTCTCTTGCCAATCAGATGACGACTGATATCCACCCCCACTCAATTATTTCTGCTTGAGCACCATCCCCCAAGGTACCTTGTTGATCGGTATCGGGAGTGACTTGTCCCCTTATTCTGGCCCTGGTATGATGATTGCACCTTGAGAAAGAACTTGTGTGGGAACTTCTTTGATTATAGGAACAGACATCGTGTCTCCAGCAGGTCCTGTTTCTCTCCATACTTTCCCTTGAGCTATGAACAGGCTAATGACCCTTACTCATAAAAGATTGACCTTTACGTGTACAATTCTGTTTCTACTGTTGCATTAGTCCAAGAGGTTCATACAGCTCAAATTAGCTAACCAAAAGTGTCTCTCATGCCCTAGTTATTCAAGAAATCATAGACAAAAAACTAGATACAAAGGTAAATACACTCGAAGAGGCTATTCTATGTATTGGAAATGAGTTAAACTCTTTAAAGCTATGGTTGGCTCTCAGGTGCCATAAAGAATATAACTGGAAAATCAAGTATTACCTGGAGACAAAGAGCCTAACTTAGAGAGAAGGAACAGATAAGGGCAGAACATAAGTTACTATATATACCGTTGCTAACTGGTGATGTATAGCAGTCCCTTCCCTAAGGCCTACATTCCACAAACACCTTCCCTTACACTGGCAGCTGTGATGAGGATGGATAAGAGTATCTACAACTTAACCTATGACTTAATCTTAGCGTTATTAAAATGTGTATGTTATCTTGTTTTTCACTAAGAACACCCTGTTATTTTCTTAGTTACTCAACCTCAATATGATTGGGGCAGTTCTGCAAGAATATTTCTGTAAAACCTATTTCTGTACATTTTCCAAAACTTCCTATCACAGAGAACTATCCATTGTAAAAATTCCATTTCCTGATGTCATGTTAATGTTTGACCTACAAATAAAGACACCAAAACCGACAGGACAGAGATGACTGCCTGGTGATCAGAAGAATCTCAGGCTCTCTCCTCCCTCCCTCGCCAACACCGTCCATCCTTCAGGGACCCCTGGACCCAGCCAGAGCTGGACTCTGGCAATAATGTTGTTGTCTTTCTTATGTATATATTAGAACTCACAAAATATATATGAAATTGTAGCATTCTGTACAAAATATATGGCCTCATGTTTTTATTTCAAGAAAAATTGCAAGTTACATTTCCTTTACAGAAAGAATCTGTAAATCACCATATTGTTAAAGGTCTGTAAAGGGACTGTTTCACCACCTTGTTCAGGGGAAGTAATCTAAAGAGAACTAACAATGCTTAAAATTGCATTGCCCCTAAGACCAACTGCATAGGTCTAATAAGTTATGCAAAACCTGTAGACTCTGAACAATATAATCATTTATGAAGTCTTGCAGCGGTGACATTAAATTAACAACATTTAGAAATCAGCAATAGTGCACAGAGGATTAGAGAACAGCCTTGATTTTTTTTCTTCATGGTTGGTCAACCGCTTGGAGTACATGAAGTTTTAAAATGTCACATTACCAAAAAAATGCCAGTAAAGCAGATCCAAAAAAAAAAAAAAAAGAGTTTCTTCTAGTGACACTGAATGTTGCATATAGTTCTCAATACTTGCATTATTCTAGGTTAAAACAGCAGCTTCAGATTACAAGGCATAGGTCCCATCTAAAATAGACATTACTTGGGGGCACCTGGGTGGTTCAGTTGGCAGAGCATCCGACTTCGGCTCAGGTCATGATCTCACGGTTTGTGGGTTCAAGACCTGCATTGGGCTCTGCCCTGACAGCTTGAAGCCTGGAGCCTGTTTCAGAGTCTGTGTCTCCCTCTCTCTCTGACCCTCCCCTGCTCACACTGTTTGTCTGTCTGTCTCTCTCAGAAATAAAAACAACATTAAAAAAAGAAAAACAAAACAAAAACAAAAAAGAAAATATTACTCTGTTGGTATTGGTTCATAAGCATCTTAGGAACTTCCTGGGTGTGTGAAGCCAGGGCAGAGAGAGACTGAAGAAGCAGGTCACTCCAGGTTGGTGGGTGGCAGCAAGACAAATGGATCCCTGACACCACCTGCTGAATCTTAAAAGTTTATGAAGAGGCCCTAACTGGATGTAGTATGTATATTGCACAGGTGTTCTCAACACCACATCACTCTCTCAAGACCATATGCTTGGAGCAGCTTCTGGGAGTGGGAGAGACAAGCAGAACCCACCATCCAAGGACAGAGGGGGAAGTGAGGGGCCTCTGAGTGCTCAGGATCAGCTCACAGGTCAATCGGCAGTCACATCTTTTCAATGAACTTCCCCAACAATTGACCTAATTTGAATTAAATTAAAATTAATTTACATTAAATAACATCAAATATTCAGTTCTTCAGTTGCAATAGTCACATTTTAAATCCTCAATATCCACATGTGGCTAGCGGCTACTATAATGGGCAGCACAGACATAGTTCAGTTATCCCAGGAAGTTCTATTATGACAGTGCTGGTAGTTTCTCAGAATCTGGAGAAAAGGGCTTGGTCTTATGCATTGGGCTGGAAACCACTTTGCAATTTAATGTTTTACTTATTTTTGAGAGAAGAGAGTACAAGTGGGAGCAGGGAGGGATGGAGAGAGAAGATCTGAAGTGGGCTCTGCGTTGACAGCAGCAAGCCCTATCTATGCAGGCCTTGAACTCACAAACCGTGAGGCCATGACCTGATCCAAATTCAGACGCACCAACTGAGCCACCCAAGGGTCCCCACTTTGCATCTTAGATAATTTGTTTAAGAGGCAATGTGAAGAATGGATTGGTAGATACAGAGACTAGAGGCAGGGAGACTGAGTGTTCCTAAACCCGGATTCCTGTCTCCCACTGCTGGATGACTTTCTTGACTTCTGTAGTCCTGAAATAGTTCTGCCTTCTCTGTGTACCTGTTGTTGTTGTTTTTTTTTTTTTTGCATTTTCCAAACAAAACATTCCAGTCTACATGTTCTTATAATGTGACATTAACATTTTTCCATTGTGTGGTGACGTCCATAATTTCTACCGAGGCAGCTGAATGTGGTAATGGTGGCGCTGCATGACAGGATTATAAAAGACAAAGCAGCTTTCACAGGGTTCCCACTGGTGACATGTACTGCCATGCACTCACAGTCTTGAAACTGTAAGAAGTCTGACCTTGCTTAAATGGCCATGCTGGAGGGTCCTACAGAGAGACCACTTAGAGATGGAGGTAATCGAGTAGCTCTAATTGTTCCAGTCCCCAGCTGTCTGAGTGCTCCTAGACCAGATAACTTCAAAAGATTCGAGCCCCTAGCTAAGACTGAATAAAGCCAGAGTCCTGCCATCTACAATCCCTGCTCAGCAAAATAAATGTTTTAAGCTACTGAGTTTAGGAGTGGTTTGTTACCCAGCTTTAGTAACTGCAACAGTGCTCATACTATATTGTGATATTTAATAACTAATTAGGCTTTATTTGATCACCGTAATCAGTCTCTATTATAATTATTTCTTTATATAGCCAGGTGTCATATTTTCATTTCTTAAAATCAGGAATTAATTTCATATTTCTAATACCCTGATAAATACTTAGTATTTAGTAAAGGATAATGAAGAGAGTCCTTATAAATACAAAGTGAATATGAGATGGTTCAGCCTTGGATATCATTATGTGATATTTATAACAAAGATAGAGAAGAGCAAGCTATAGAATAATTAATCTGCCAGATGCTTGTATCCTTAAGGATGATGGGAGAACTCTGTAACAGCAAGAGCTGAAATGATTATTATTTTTTATTAGTCTTTCATAAGCCTCATCTTATATTTAGGTTTTTATATTTCTACTACATAAGATAATTAACCTATTACAAGATGAACAAATAGATGTCACTGATTTTGTCATTAAGAAGCATACAATAAGAGGGGGAAAAGGAACATATACCATGATTATTAAATAAGTTGGGCTGAGTTGGGTACAAAGCAGAAGCTAATGTACTTTTTATAGTTCTGAGATTCATTCTGTAGTGCAACTGGTTGATCAGTCAGTGATTAATACACAAATGTATCCCACTAATAACATTTCCTTTTCTTGTCTGATTTAAAGCCTCTACTTTTTTCCAACTAGGGTCACAGTCATATTAGAGATTATTAACAGAAAAATGTTACCTCTGGTTCTTACACAACTTCAAGGGGTGGCATTCAGGAATAAAGAACAACTCTTAATTGACTCTAAATTTATGATTTCATGTTGGTGCCCTCTGAATACACTAAATGTCTAAATGCTTGCTCTTTTGTCTATTGCATGTTTCAGGCTTTCCTGAGAGATCTTTTTGACCTGAAGAATGTGAGGCAGATTGTTTTTGGCCTCTGTTCTTGTCTTATTTACAATGAGTCAGTGTCTGCTTCCAAGAGTAAGCCTTAATCTCTGCTTACTTAGTGTGATACTTGGCCAAACATCATTCTGGGTGCTTCTGTGAGGGTAATTCTGCATGTGATTAATATTTAAATCAGTAGACTGAGTAAAGCATATTGCCCTCCCTAACGTGAGTGGGGCCCATCCAATCATTTGAAGGCCTGAATATAACAAAAGTCCTCTTCTTAATTGAGAAATAAGTATTCCTGCCTATTGGAGCTTGAATTAGTACTTTTACTTTTTTCTGCCTTCAAACTGGAAGTGAAATGTCTAGTTTTCCTGGGTCCTACACCAGTCAGTCTTTAGACTGGAATCACACAATCAACATTCCTGGTTCTCAGACCTTTGGACTCAAGACTGGAACTGCACCCTAGGACGTCTGCATCTCTAGCTTTTACTGTACATCACCCTGAGGAACTTGGAAGTTTTCCAGGGTCCATAATAATGTGAGTGAATTCCTTATAGCAAGTTATCTATATATCTATATCAACATTGATCTATTTATCTATCATCTATCAATCTATGATGTATTATCTATGTGTGTGTTTTATTATTATCAACATAGATCTATATCCTCTCTCAGTTATATTTCCTCTAGAATACACTGGAGATGCCTTATTCCTTAAAGGAAGATTTTCTGAGTGGGGTCCTTTTGAAGCCCATTCAATCTGGCTCTCTTCTGAACTCCTAGCTGATTCATGAGAAAGCATTAATTACTATCAACAGTGGAAAAAATGTGAATCCTTTGTGATGTAGCCCTCTCTATTTATCTTTCCTTGAAGATAGCTTCAGCCAGATTCTCTCCTTCATATTTCATTAGTGTGGAGTTAGAATCAAACGTTTGGGAGTCAGCAAAGCCAGTCTACATATGTCAGTGTTTTTCAAGGTTTCTCTATGTACTATTCTAGTCACTTGTCTGGACCAGAACTAGCAGAATTCTATAGTTCATTACACTTAAAACCAGGAGTGAGATCTGGCAAGGATTTCCCTACATTTTATGTTACCCATATAGGTCAGGGAGAGATTATGAATGGACCGTTAACAACTCTCCAAGTTCTCTGATCAATCTTGTTGAGACTAGTGATGGGCAGAAAGGGAATAGACAAGTTTTGGGGTAACTTCATAGAAAGTTACTTATAGATGATCCAATATCTTTATTTAGTTATTTGTTCAACTGTAGAGTTTTGCTAAGCTTGGGTGACAGGAAGGCACTGAAATTTAACATCCCCTTACCTATATAGAGACATAAAATTCAAGGTACAAACCAGTACTTATTCTCTGAAGCAGATATAAATGTCTATAAGAATTCAGAGGTAAAAAAAAAAAAAGAAAAAAAGATAACTCACATCTTGGATAAAATGGGAGAAATTTGTTCTCCTTTAACCTAGGTAAAAATAATAAGTGAATTTTTCAAATGCAGAATTGGAACATAATTATTTGAGAATGAGGGATCACATGAGCCAGAGCCCAAAGTCAGAGAAGAGTAAATGGTGTTAGAATTGCTCATCCTTCTTCTCAACAAGCAGTACGTGAAAATGGATAGAAAATTTAAAGAATGAAAAAGCTAAATTGGATGAATTATCATTATATAGTGCTCTACTGATGTGGGCAAGAGGTTTGGACATTGAGTGTGTGTGTATGTGCGTATGTGTGTATGTGTGCACATGTGCACACGCGTGCCCATGTACAAAATAAAAATCTAATCCAATTAAGATTTGGAAAGATGAACAATACCATAAAAAGAGCTAATTGAAGGAGAATGATGTGACAGGAAATGGAGACTTAAGAGTATCTGAAAGACTAACTTGGATTAGAGTTCACTAACTGTCCATAATGAATATGTCATTTAGTCTATTAAAAAATGGTTAAGTAGTAATTAAAAAGATGATTTCAATCTTACCAAAACAACCTGTTCTAAAAAGTAATTTGAAAATTATTTATTTGAAAATTAATTTTAAATTAGCTACTTTTCACATAGAAACAATGTTTTGCTGAATGATAGAAGCCCAGAAATGCTTCTCTCTTCCTCAACCTCCCCCTGCAAAGTAAAATAAAAAGATAAATTCTATTTAACAAGGGATACTCAAGGTGAAACACATGTCAACACATGTATTTCTACTGATTTCCATGTGTAAGTGTTGGAAATTGCTCACGTCTCTTCCTCATCACTGTACCTGTCATATCATTTAGGAAATGGTGGCTTGATGCAAGAGAATAAACTTCCCAGATACCTTTTATGTGTGGAAGTATATTAGTAAGGAAGGAAAAATTAAATCCCATAGCTATTTTGAGTCAGAAGTGATTTAATATGAGTAAACAGAAAATTAAGTAATCAATAAGAAGGCTGAGAGAGCAAAAGAGAGCAAAGCAATTTTCAGGAAGGAAACCCTTATAATGCAGAAAGATCAGGGATGCCACCAAATGATCTTACCTGCCTGCAGCTCAAAGGAGATGATTTGTAAGTTGTTTTGGAGCTGCTGAAAGACAACGATTCAGCTACTCCCACAATAACTGCCAGGAAATCATGTTTTCCCTAGTTCTCTCTGCTTGGGCTGCTATAACAAAATGCAAACGTTTGGGTGATTTAAGTGGCACATACTTATTTCTCACAGTTCTGAAAGCTGAGATCAAGGTGCTGGGTGATTCAGTTCCTAGTGAGAATCTCTTGTGGCTTGCAGACAGCTACCATTTTTCTGTGTCTTCACAAGGGAGAGAGAGAGAAAGAGGGAGATGGAAATCAATCTCATTCTCTTCTTATAAGGCCAGTAATCCTATAATGAGGGTCCTATCCTCATGACCTCTTGTAACCCCAGTAGCCATCAAACATTTCCAAATACCATCACGTTTGGAGTCAGGGCTTCAACATAAGAATGGCAGGGTTGGTGGAGAGGGGGAGGAGTTACAGAAACATACAGTCTATTACATTGCCTTTTGGATTTTGCATGTGCTCCTCATCAGTGAATTCTAACCAGATTTTCTGCTGATAAAGAAGTCTGAAAAATTCTCCTATCAGACTTTCTACTCCTGAGGTATGAAGAAGAAAGGTATGACCTTAGAAGGTCAGGGGAGGCACTGAGGTTCAACTAATGGTATGTGTTACAGTCTACTGCTTTGGGTAATTCTGTTGGGAAAATAAGTAAAGGTATGCACCATAAGATGGCTGATGGCACTAACATAAGCTCTAGTCCCGAGCTTAGAGACTCCTCTTCCACGTTCTTCTTCCTGCCCCCCCTTGCTGTGGGTGCCAAATTACAATTAATGCAAAATGTGGAAGTAACAGATGATAAACTGTCTCCCATACTTGTGCTCAGGCATCACATCTCTGGAGAGGGATCTCCTCTGAGCCCACCGGTGTGAAATAAAACTCCGATCCACCAAGATCTCTGAGGGCCGCTTGGTTTCTCTGCCAGTGATCCAGCCCGGATCTGTAACAATTAAAATCCATGTTATTTCTTTTTACCCATATATAAATATACAAACACAGACCAATAAAAACAACAGTGCAAGGATGCCTGATTTTACTTCATGCATTCCACATTGTTCTGGAGGCTTTTGCCACATCAATATGGCAAATTAAAAATAAAAAGTATTCAGAGTGCAAAGGATATACATCTCAAGTAATTGTTTTTATTTGCATATGACATATTTACCTTAGAAGAAAATCCTCAGGAATTTATAAAATAACTTCTACAATCAATCAATAAATATAGCAAGGCCCTGTGATATATGTTAATATAAAAATATTATTTGTCTCTGTATACTAGGAGCAAGCAATTAGAAGATACATTTTTTAATGTGATCCGAATAACATTTTTAAAAACCATGAAATATTTAGAAATAAATTTAACAAAGCATGTTTCAGGTCTTATCACTGAAAACTGAAGAGTATTGTTGACAGAAATATAAAAATATTTAAAGAAATGGAGATATATGTTTATGGATAGAAGGACTCAATATTATAAAGACGTCACTTATTTTTAAATTGATGTAGAGAGTGCTATCTCAACTGAAATTCCAGTGTAATTTATTCTTAAATAGAATGTGACAAATTGATGCTAAAGTTTATTTTGAAATGTATATAACTATGAATAACCAAAGTGATTTTAAAGAGGAAGAAGATAGTAGGAGAACTTAAACTACTAGATTTGAATACTTATTTTAAAACTGGAACAATCATGAAAGGTAATGGCAAAAAGATAAACATATTCATTACTGAAACAGGACAGAATCCAGAAAAACACCCATACACATTTAGTCAATTATTTTTGACAAAGCTTTCAAAAGAATTTGTTGAGGAAAGGAGATTTCCCCCACAATAACATTGCTAGAAACATGCATATACTAGATATGTATATGGAAATAAACATGAAGTTCAAACTATACCCTACACTGTAAACATAAGAAAACTCAAAATAGATGAGACCCATAAAGATAAAGGGTAAAACTATTTAACTTCTAAAAGAAAGCATGAGAGAATATCTTAGCATTCTTGGAAGAGGCAAATATTTTGTGTCCTATGGACACAAAAGCAGTAAGCATAAAAGAAAAAAATGATAAATTGACTTCATAAAAGTTAAAAATTGTTATTTTTTTAAAAGACACAACTATGAAAACAAACACGGAAGCCACCCAAAGTGAGAAAAATTTCACAATATATATAGCTGGTAAAGAAGTAGTATATTGAAATCATAAAGAACATCAACAAGTCACCAATAAGAAGAAAACACCCCAATACCAAATGGACATAAGATTTGAACAAAGGCTTTACTATAAATGATATAGAAATGGCTATTAGCACATGAAAAACGTGGATGTCTGTAGTTATTAGAAGAATATGAATTAAAGCCATAAAATCAAAATGAGATACAATTTCACATCCATTTAAAAAGCACAAAAGGAAAGAAAGAACAAAGAAAAAGAAAGGTAAAAGAAGAAAAAGGAAAAAATATCCAACCATGCCAATTGTTGATGTGGACAGGGAACACCTGGAGCACTCATGCAATGATGGTAGGAATATAAAATGATAGTCACTTTGGAAAGCTGGTTGACAAATGCTTCAGAAGTTTACCATACATCTACCATTTAATAGAGTTACTTACCTCTGGATACTTCCCAAGAGAAATCAAAACATATCTTTCTAAAAAAAATCATTAATGTTGATAGCAACTTTATTTACAATAGCTAAAAAATAGGAAGCAACTCAAATGTCCATCAACAGATCAATCACTGGATAAACAAATTTTGGTATATCCAGAAAATGGAACCCTACTTAGAATCAAAACTACAAATTACCGATACAATAACATGGATAACTCTTGAAATTATGAGGAAAAATAAACGCTAGGCACACAAATTACATATTAAATAGTTACATTTATATAAGATTCCAGAAAATGCAAACTTAAGTATACATACCAATATACAATTTGATCAACGGTTGTCTCAGGCTGTGGGCAGAGGAAGAGATGGACTGCAAATGGGAATGAAAAGCATTTTGGTTGTGATTAAACTTTTAAAAATATCGGTTAGAGGGTATAGGACGATAGTTTCATGGGTGTATACATCTGTCAAAATGGATGGAATTGTACATTTTTAAAAATGCATACAGTTTGCTTTACATACATTACTATTCAAAGTTAATCTTTGAAAAAAGATTAGAAAGCAGCATTGTATCTTTCCGAAACATAATTCTACTGTCCTTTGAACAAATAAGCATGGCTGTATTTTCTCCCTTAGAAGAGGAATTGCAAAGGTCCATAAGTCATATATATTTAAATTATATTCATTCCTTCTCTAGATTAGTCACCATTTCACTTGAAATCCTTGAAACTAAATTATGGGCATAACCGATACAAGAACACCTTATATAAAATAGTAAGGAAAGAAGACCAGGGAGAAATTGGTTGATATATTTAAATACAATAATAAATCAAGGAAGAAAAATGTGTAGTTGTTACAGCAATAACTTCTGCATCTGAATATAGGACTATAGTTAGCACTTTGCTTTCACTACTCAATCCAATATTCCCGGTGCTGCCAGCTAGTTTTCTGCTGGTTGGCTTACTTAGTGCAGTGATCCTGTCTTTTATTCTTTAAAGACCTGAAGGTCTGAGCCATTACCAATCCTGCCTTATTAGGTTGTTAGGATATCTTTAGAATTTATCCTGGAGGGGCACCTGCATTGCTCTCTGCCTGTGCTGACCGCTCAGAGCCTGAGCTCACTTTGGTTTCTGCCCCTTCCCCTTCCTCTCTCACTCTCTGTCTCTCTCTCTCAAAAGTAAATAAACGTTTTAAAAAATCCTGGAATAGTAGTGTTTTAGGGCAGCGTTCTGAGAATTCTCTAACCCTAGCCTGAATCCTCTCTATTTCAGAGATTAAATATCAACTCTATTTCTCCTCCATAATCAAACTCAATCACTCTAGTCAATAAAGTAACACTTTAAAAAAATTTTTTTAATGTTTTGTTTACTTTTTGAGAGAAAGAAAGAGAGAGCATGAACAGGGGAGGGTCAGAGAGAGGAAGATACAGAATCTGAAGACAGGGCTCCAGGCTCTGAGCGCTCAGCACAGAGCCTGATGTGGAGCTCGAACCCACGAACCGCGAGATCATGACCTGACCCGAAGTCGGACGCTTAACCGACTGAGTCACCCAGGTGTCCCAACACTTTTTTTTACATATTGTTTAAAGGGCAAGATAAACCGAAAGAGTTCAGATGGCAGCATTAGCTTACAGTCCATGGGAACATTATTCTATTATTCTACTAGAAACTAACACCTATTAACTAGAACATCTTCATAGCATTATCAGTCAAAAAAAAAAAAACAAAAGGGAAAAGTGAAGAAAGTGATTAGGTTTTTGGGGTTCATCGGGTCCAGAGCCGATGACAAGAAAGAATTCTTGAAGACGTCTTTGGTGCAAAAAGGTGACTTTATGAAAGCACCGGGACAGGACCAACGGGAAAGAGCAGCCCAAGACCATGAAGAGACACTGGTTATATACCAGGGAGGTGAAGTCCAGAAGAAGTTTCTAGTGAGATTTTCATATGCTAAAGAAGACTTCCAGGATACTGGAGGCCTAGCTATTGTCAAACTAAGGGGTTTTTTTTTCTTTTTCCCCTCTAGCAAAGCATTAGGGGAGTTCCTGGAGACTGCCAGCCTCAAGTGTTTGTCAATGGGCTGCAGGTTGTAAGGAAGTTTAGATCTATCTGCCCTTTCCTTCTGCCTTTGTTTCCCACATCACTATGGAAGGGTGATGGAGATTTAGGTCCTGCAGGACTATAATCTCTATCAGTTAACCATTTGTTTTCCCCCCTCCTTTGTTCTTGGGCAGCCAGGTGTGCCAACATAGATCCCACATATCCCTCCTGGGGGTGGGTGGGGGTGTTTGTAGCCTGTCAGCCTGCCTTATGCTCATCAGAAAATGTAAGTGATTAAAATAATTAAAAGATTTGATCAAAAAAGAAGAAATTACTAAGGTATTTGAGAAGGCATGCAGTAAAACAAAACAAAACCACAACGATAAAAAAAAAAAAAAAACAGGAATATTTGCCATGACAAAAGTCAGTAATGTATTTCAAGGGACAAGCGCTTAACTTGTCTAATGGTGCTCAGAGATCTGTTCATATAAAAAGAGAATTAAAATTTTCTGTGGTCTGTAAAAAAAAACCCTGGTGACTTTGCCCTGCGGAAAGTGAGTGGCCAGTACAGAGGACTGAAGCTAAAGTTAAACTGAAAGCACAAGGGAGATGGGATACTGAGAAAGCAAATGGAGATTTTTTCAGGATGTGATTTTGTGGTAGGAATAGGGAAATAGCTGAAAAGCTTGGGAGAGAGGAAGGGATTTTAAAATGGTATATAAATGTCTGTATGCAGCTGGTATTGATACACTGGAGAGGAAGAAATAGATGATTAGGACAGAACAGAAATAAAATTCTGCATAATTAAATTTTTTCTTTAAGCCTCTATATATGTAGGCATACAGAACAGTTAACTTCAGTCATTGGAGCTGCCTCTTTCCTCTTTTCCACTCCTGGATCCACTCCTGTATCATGGATGATCAGATTAAACTGCTAAGAACCTGTCGTGTGGGTCAACATGGCCCCATCAAGTCCACCAGTTCTCTTGCTTTTATGTTCTAAGTGAGGCATCAAATTTTTTTGGTGTTACCGGGAGCCTTAATTCCTAGAGTCATACCTGCACCTCCTACTCTTAAAATATACTATCATTCATCCATGGGAATATTTTTAATCTGGCATACATTACTCTTTCTTTATATTTCTTTTATAGTCATTTCTTTCTCTGTTTCTCAAAATCTATTTTCCTAGATTTTTGGACTCCAGGCCAAGTTATAATCTCTTCAATGGCCTTAAATATTTGTAAACAAAAGCCAGAAAGACAAATGCCTACAGGCACCTCTACCTTCTGCCAAGACATAAATCTTCCCTAAGGCACAAAAAAGACTCCAGATTAAGAAAGCACAAACAAGGCACTTGCCTAAATATGAAAGAGATAAACAGGAAAATATTTGGAGGAAAACAAAACAAAGCAACTCTCTTTTTTCACAGTGTGTTCTAATGAATATATATAGACATAAAATGATGCACAGATACATATATATATTCTTATATACATATGTATATATATAGATAGATAAATAGATAGATGATAGATAGATAGATAGATAGATAGATAGATAGATAGATAGATGATAGATAGATAGATGTGTATATTTGTTTCAGGAACAATAGATAAACCTCCAGGGCCACAAGGCAAGTCGGCTTCAAAATCTGCCCTTGAAGCTATTCCACCTAATCACTTCCTACCTTTTTCTCTAATAAACCTATGATTTCTATTACCTTCACAATAACTCCTTTGCCAACATGTGTGGAAACTCTCATAACTAGGGAAAGTAAAGTTTGAATCATTCAAATGGTTATTTGTATTGAGATCTAAAATATAAAAATCTGAAAATTAAATGATTTTTAACAAATTATAAGATAAGCTAATAAAAAAATGGCAAATTAAAACAAAGCAAAAATGTTCCACCATTCATCCATTTAATCCTTAAGTTTTTACACTGTATGTGGAGGGCACTGAGCTAGATATGTAGTCATCTCTGACCCAAATTGTTATTAAAAAGCCTCGTTACTAATGCCCCACTTCATGCCCAGATCTCCAGTGGTTCATCCAGTTTATGGAGCTCTGATTTTTTGGCTTACACCCAAACATTTAAAGTTGGCTTTATTAAACATGAGTTAATGAAGTAAATTGATATAAAACATTTAACTAAATGCCATTAATCCATACTTGCACTCTGAGGTGATTTTATCACAAAGGGGAGAGTTTTCTACATATGAAAATCATTGAATATAAAAGTACTATAAACAAAACAGCGACCCTTCCCCTTGGAATCTATGTCACTGTTTGCTTGGATCTATGCCAGTTCTGGTTTCAATTTTAGACCTTTAATTTCCCCTAAAAAAGAAACTAAAATTCTAGTATTTCTAGTATGTCTACGCGGTGTAAGCTCCCGATACACAAAATAAAGTGGAGGAACCAATAACAGGGATGAACTGCAAATCACCTGTTAATCTTTCTTCCTTGCTGAGGTCATGTTGGAATTTGCCCTCAAGGTTTTCTTTCTTTTTTTTTTTTTTTTTTACTTTTTTTTTAATGTTTTATTTATTTCTGAGAGAGAGACAAACAGCATGGGCAGGGGAGGGTCAGAGAGAGAGGGAGATACAGAATCTGAAACAGGCTCCAGTCTCTGAGCTAGCTGTCAGCACAGAGCCTGACGCAGGGCTCGAACCCATGAACTGTGAGATCATGACCTGTGCCGAAGTTGGATACTTAACCGACTGAGCCACCCAGGTGCTGCAGGCCTCAAAGTTTTCTATTCATTGTCCCTTATGAGAATTGTAACATTTTTTCATATCCACATTTTTGTAGCAAAGCACCTAGCACAGAAGAACAGAGTATCTTTTTATACTTATATCTAAAAATTTCTGATTTCTTACTCCAAATGCAGCTCTGTAATAGATTTAAGCACACAGTAACACACAGAAACACAGAACTACCTACATGAATTTGATTAGGGTTTTTTTCATCAGGAGAAAAATAACTAGATAAAGAAATAAAAAATTGATATCTGTATGAAAGTATCAGGATGTTATATTTTGTTATCATGAAAAGAGTTTTGAGTAGCAAGTAGTCTAGTTAGAAAGGTCAATGGCCATTTGTCCCACCAAATGGCCTTTTTAAATGCAGAATATAATGTACATTCAGTATCTAAGTAGAAAGACTAATAGCTGGACTGTCTCCTAATCATCATTAAAGACCAACCATCAAACAATATTCTGTCACATAAATAGTCTGATCCTCAGAATAATTTGACAATCTGGGGTCATAGACAAAGAGGTAATATGTTATAATTTGGTCAATAATTGGCCAAATGCTTTCACAGTGGTATTCGTTTACTTTTTTACAGTGAGTTATAAAGATACAGTAAACTATAATTGTGCTCACTGATATGACGTGTAGCACATGTCCTAATAAATTTTTTAAGGAAAGAGGTGCAAGCAAGAAGATTGTGAATATTAAATATTCTTGGTATCAAAAATAAGCTATTTGGACCTTTTTCTAATGTATAGTGCCATAATTGAATCACTCTTTTTTTTTAATTTTTAGAAATTTTATTTTAAGTCCAGTATAGTTAACATACAGTGCTGTATTAGTTTCAGGTGTACAATATTGAACAATTCTATAGATTCTATAGATTCAACAATGCTGTACATTACTCAGTGTCCATCAAGATAAGTGTATTCTCAAAAAAGAAAGAGTGTACTCTCAATCTCCTTCACCTATTTCACCCACCCCCACATCTCCACTCTGGTAACAATCAGTTTGTTCTCTACAGTTAAGAATTTATGTTTCGGTTTGTCTCTTTTGTTTGTTTTGTTTCCTAAATCCCACATATGAGTGGAGTCATATGGTATTTGTCTTTCTCTGTCTTATTTTGCTTAGCATTATACCCTCTAGATCCATCTATGTTGTTGTAAATGGGAATTATGACTGAGTTTGGCTGAGTCATATATATATTTATATATATATGACTTCTTTTTTATCCATTTATCTATCAGTGAACACATGGGCTGCTTCCATATTTTGGCTATTGTAAATAACGTTGCAATAAACTTAGAGGTACAAATATTGTTTTGAATTAGTGTTTTCATATTCTTTGGGTAAATACCCAGTAGCGTAATTACTGGGTCATATGGTAGTTCTATTTTTTTTTAAGGAAATTCCATACTTTTTTCCAGAATTCCTGCACCAGTTTATATTCCCACCAACAATGCAAGTGGATTCCTTTTCTCCACATCTTCCCCAACACTTGTTTTTCTTGGGTTTTTGATTTTAGCCTTTCTGGCAGGTGTAACATTTTAGTTCTGATTTGCATTCCTCTGATGATGAGAAATATTGAGCACTTTTTCATATATTTGTTGGTCATCTGTGTTTCCTTTTTGTAGAAATGTCTGTTCATGCCTTCTGCACATTCTTTAGATTATTAGATTTTTGGGTGTTGAGTTTAAGAAGTTCTTTATATTTTTGGATATTAACCCCTTATTGGATATGTTATTTACATATAGCATCTCCCAATCAGGAAGTTGGCTTACAGTTCATTGTTTCCTTCACTGTGCAGAAGCTTTTTATATTGATGTAATCTCAATCATTTAATTTTGTTTTTATTTCCCTTGCCTTGGAGTCATATCTAGAAAAATGCTTTATGGCTTTTGTCAAAGAAATTACTATGAATGTTTTCTTTTTAAGAGTTTTATGGTTTCAGGTTTCATCTTTAGGTCTTTAAGACAGTTTGAGTTTATTTTTGTGTATGATGTAAGAAAGTGGTCTAGTTTTATTCATTTACATGTAGCTGTGCGGTTTTCCTAGCACCATTTGTTAAGGACTATCATTTCCCCATTGTACATTCTTGTCTCCTTTGTCATAGATTAACTGACCATATAATCATGGGTTTATCTCTGGGTTCTCTGTTCTGTTCTATTGATCTACCATTTCTTTTTGTGGCAGTACCAATTTATTCTTATTACTACAGCTTTGTAGAAATATAGGTGTGTGATACTTTTACCTTTTTTCTTCTTTTTCAATATTGTTTTGGCTATTTGGCATCTTTGTGGTTTCATGCAAATTTAGGATTATTCTAGCTTTGTGAAAATTTGTTGGGGCATCTTAATAGGGATCAAATTAAATCTGTATATTGCTTTGAGTAGTATGGACATTTTAAGAATATTTTTTATCAGTCTGTGAACATGAAATGTCTTTCCATTTATTTGTGTCATCTTCAATTTCTTTCATCAATGTTTTATAGTTTTTAGAGCACAGGTCTTCTACCTCCTTGGTTAAATTTCTTCCAAAGTATTTTATTCGTTTTTGTGCAGTTGTACATGAGATCATTTTCTTTCCTTTTTTTTTTTAGGTTTATTTATTTTGAGAGAGAGAGAGAGCAGGGACAGGGTAGAGAGAGAGGGAGAGAGAGAATTCCAAGCAGGCTCCATGCTGTCAGCACAGAGCCTGACATAGGGCTCAAACTCACAAACTGTGAGATCATGACCTGAGCCAAAGTCAAGAGTCAGACACTAGGGGAGCCTGGGTGGCTCAGTCAGATACATGTCCGGCTTTGGCTCAGGTTATGATCTCACAGTTCGTGGGGCTCAAACCCCACTGAAACTATGCTGACAGCTAGCTCAGAGCTTGGAGCCTGCTTCGGATTCTGTATCTCCCTCTCTCTCTGACCCTCCCCTGCTCACGCTCTCTCTTTCTTTCAGAAATAAATAAAACATTAAAAAAAAAGAGTCAGACACTTAACCAACTGAGCCACTCAGGTGCCCCAATGAGATTGTTTTCTTAATTTGTCTTTCTGCTACACCATTAATAGGGAATGCAAATGCAACAAATTTCTATATATTAATTTTGTTTCCTGTGACTTTACTGAATTCGTTTGTCAGTTCTAGTAATTTTTTGGTAGAGTCTTTAGTGTTTTCTATACGTGATTGCTGGGAGCCAAACCAGCCTCGCTGGATGATAGTCACAGTGAGGAAATGGCAACGTTTGCACAGCTCCTGACATGAGAAACAAAAAACTGGTATCTACTTCTGCTACTACTGGCTCATGTTGGAAATGTGACTGCTGGTATGGACCAGGCCTCACAATATTCCAAATCAGATCGATATTCCCCACACAAATACCTCATAAAGAAAAGCATATTCCTGCCTCTTCAAAAGAGATTTTAGATGAAGGCACTGTGGATGATTGTCAAAAGCCTCTTCCTATGGGCCTTGTAGATCCAAGTCTTAGATAACAAAGAGGGTTAAGAACACAAGAGCTACAAAGGCACCTGGGTGCCTCAGTCGGTTAAGCGTCTGGCTTTGGCTCAGGTCATGACCTCACGGTTCATGTGTTTGAGCCCCATGTCAGGCTCTGCGCTGACAGCAAGCTCAGAGCCTGGAGATTGTTTCGGATTCTGTGTTTCCCTCTCTCTCTGACCCTCCTCTGCTCACACTGTCTCTCTCAGATATAAATTTAAAAATAATTTTAAAAAAAGAAAAAAACATAAGAGTTACAATTGAGCCTGGCCCTGAGACGAGGAGCCTAATTTAGAGTTAAGGTACAGATAAGGGCGGAACTTAAGATAATACTTACACCTTTTCTAACTGGTGATGTATGGCAGTCCCTTCCCTAAGGCCCACTTTCCACAAACACCCTCCCTTACACTGGCGGCTGGGATGAGGATAGATAAGAGTAGCTGAAACATAAACCCAAAAACAAAGGCCAACACATTTAGGGCCTTGATGGTGTTTACACATTCAGCATCAAGTCAAAAAAGTTTCCACAAACAACTTATTAACCAGTTCAAAAACCTTCGTCCTCTTGTGAGCCAGACAAAATGACTCCTAGCCTATTTATATACAACTTAACCTGTGTCTTAATCTTTGTGTTATTAACTTAGAACAACTATGTATGTCATCCTGTTTTTCACAAAAACATCTTGTTATTTCCTTAGTTGTAAGATTTACTCAACCTTTGGGTGCCTGGGTGGCTCAGTCGGTTAAGCCTCCGACTTCGGCTCAGGTCATGGTCTCACAGTTTGTGGGTTCAAGGCCCCGTGTCAGGCTCTGTGCTGACAGCCAGCTCAGAGGCTGGAGGCTGTTTCAGATTCTGTCTCTCTCTCTCTCTCTGACCCTCCCCTGCTCACGCTCTCTCTCTCTTTCAGAAATAAATAAAACATTTAAATTTTTTTTTTAAAAGATTTACTCAACTTCATTATGATTGGGGTAATTCTGCAAGCATATTTCTGAAAAACCTGTTATTGTACACTTTTCAAAGCATCTTATCACAAAGTGTTTTCCATTGTAAAAATTCCTTTTACTGATGCCATGTTATCATTAGACCTTTAAATAAAGACACCAAAACCGACAGGGCCCAGATGCCTGTCTAGTGATAAGAAAAAAAATCTCGGGGCTTTCTCACTCTCTCTCACTGACACCGTCCATCCTTCAGGGACCCCTGGACTGGCTGGAGCCGGCCTCCAGCACGTGATGTCATATCATCTGCAAATAGTGGCAATTTTATTTCTTCCCTACCAATTTACATGTCTTTATTTCCTTTTCTTCATGCAATCATAGGTGCCATAATTGAATCTCTTTTGCCCCTTCTTGTTATCTTAATGTTTTAATTTGAATCTGAAATATAGGAGAATGGGACTTTATAAAAAAAATATGTATAACCTTTTAATTACTGTGGGACTTTAAATAGGTTATCAGCTCTGCATATGCTCAGAAATTGCCTTTGTTTATATTAAGCACTGAGAAGGAGCTAAGGATTTGAGGAATCCCAGATCAATTAGCAAACATTTCATAAGGGCAGAGTTACAGGAAATAAAAGAGTGATGAAGGAAACGGAGTTGATCACGCCTCTAAATTCTAAATGCTTAACATATATTACATCTTTTAATTTAAAAGTCCTACCTTTTAACTAATTTTGCATATGAAATTTTAATATCAGATGATCTTGGTACCCTGTCCCATATCCTCTAGTCCTTATCACTTAAGTATTTAACAGCCTAATTTGTAACTTGTAGCATTCACCTAAAGACTTTGTCTTTATTGCTAGACACTGTTTTGCCACATACTCAGAACATCCATGGTTTTAAGCTTTGGTTAACAAAATTCATAAAGACAGTTGTCTACAAGTATCTCTGGTTTCTGCAGAAGAAATCTTCCCAGAGGAAAGAACGAACCGAGACTGCTTTATTGACACCACTGTATCCCACCTCCAACAACCTGCAACCAATAACTGAAGAAAGTTGTATAAATTCCTCATTTCCCTTATGCTAGAGGTGAGATAAATCTCAGCCAAGTGCTTTCCACTTTAGTGCATGAAGTTTCCCAACACAATTAAGCTCCAGGTGCCCACAGTGGTAGCTGACTTGGTAACGCACATTTTACGGCTGCCTTTTCTTTCTTGTCTCATTTTCCACTCCCCTCTCTGAGTTTTCCTTCATGTACCAAGTAAAGCCATTTTACTTAAATCTTTACTTCTGAAGATATCCAAACAAAACCACTAATTTTATCACCTAACAATTTATTTCTTACAGTTTTTGTACCAATGGTACAACAGAACAAATTTAAATATAACTACTCTACTCACTTCTACAACAACAAAAAGAAGAAAAGAAAGAGTAAAGACTAAAGACAAGTATAGTTTCTCTTCTTTATTAGCCGAAAGAAATTGCCGTCGCTGTCAAATATAAGCAGATGAGAAGTCAGAGCAAAATCTTCTATTACGCTACTTAATTTGGTGTTACTTGGAGTATTTTAATTCCTCACTGATTTTTTTTTCCCCTGTGACATATGGACCGCCAACTAGAAATGTAGACTTTCATATAAGCTATAAGATAATTCACCTAGGAAAGGAGTCTGGTTTTTTTCCCCATCTCACTGTTGAAACCTCTATACCTATTTTTTCTGTGCTCTAGGCTTCAGGTTTTGACATGGAATCTCAGTATTATATATATAACTTTCTCAAGGAAACTATATCCTCATGGACAAAATTATCTTAGATTTTTAAATGCAAAATTCACTGCATTTTGTTAGTCATCAATCTTGAGTATTTACAGGTGAGTGTACATTTGTTAATTAAGGTTTAGAAATCACTAAACTGCTCCTGCTTTGTATGTACACACACACACGCACTTTAAGATAAACACAAGAATACATCAGCTTTTATAAACAGACTAAGTTAATGATGCTCCTTGTCGTGTACAAAACACTATGTCCTTGCTTTTCTACCTGTGGAGGGATCCGTAAGGTCATGCTGGGCTGGATTTTATACCACATTCAATCAAAGACAGTAAACAACATGGGTAAGGACTCAAGTTCAATGTTGAGACAAAATTGGTCCTATTCTTTGTTCTGCATGGTATTAGTTGTGTTTTTGGGCAAGTTATTTAACATATTTGTTTTATGTTTCCTTCGTTAGTAAAACAAAAGTATTAATTTGGGTGCAACAAGAATTAAATTAAACACCACAATAAAATATGTAGCACAGTGGCCAGTATTAGCATTGTCCAATAAGGGTATATTTTCTGTAATACTACTAGTACTATTAGTGATAAAATTATAACAATATTTTTTTGGTTAAAAGTTAAAGCATTTATGATGACTAAATATACATGCTTTTCCACTTGAATCCCATGATAGCAAGTACATACTTTTCCAAAATTCACTGAATGTGGAATTACACAGTGCAGTCACTGTAAGGGAAAAAAAAATCTCATGTTCAGTCAGCTTAGCTTCCCTGGTCTCATCTATATGAAAATGGTGTATAGCAATTAATCCAGCCAAGCTTTCAATTAACTTCTATAAAGATCCCAAACTATGCATTTTTCCTCATGTTTGAATGGTCTTGCATATGTTGGCTAATTTAAGTATGGGCTGCAAATGTTTAAAACAATGGAATCTTTGCCATTATTTTGATAACAGATACAATGAGCCTTCCCACAAAAAGCCTCCCTCCCCTGCTTCTTCAGCAAGCATCAACTCTGGAAAACACTTTTTAAAAAAAACATTAATTTGATGCTTTCTATACACAGTGAGCACAGAAAATGAAAATCCTTTTAATTATTTCTACCCTCAATGCCCAAACACAATAAAAATGTAGTGGCAGAGGGAATCAAGCACCAGAAAAATGATTACTTGAACACAACATCGACTTTTATTTGCTTATTCCCAAATCATCTGTATGGAGAAAAAAAAAATCAATAGCATAAAGGATTCAGTGGAACCTTTCTAAAAGACACACATGTATAGGGGATTGTTGACCTCATTATTAAGTGACAACCAGACATATTTTTCTGTTGTAGCTACCTTTCTGAGACTTACCTTGCTTTCAGAATACGTGTGTTGAATTGCTTGTATACTGAAGATTTATTCACACATCAAGGAACTCAAATGTGGTCCATTAGGTTTATAGTAAACTTGTGATGGTTTCTTTTTTTTGAAAAATTTTTTATGTTTATTTATATTTGAGGGGTGGAGAGAGAGACAGAGACAGAATCTGAAGCAGGCTCCAGGCTCTGAGCTGTGAGCAAGCACAGAGCTTGATGTGGGACTCGAACTCATGAGCCATGAGATCATGACATGAGCTGAAGTCAGCTGCTCAACTGACTGAGCCACCCAGGCGCTCCAACTTGTGATGGTTTCTTAAATATTTGTCAGAATTCTTTAAAATTCAGTCCTTAATATTTGATTTTCAATGAAATGTGAATTCCAGCAACTCTTCCTGCCTCTCATCATAATACATGAGAAGAAATTACTTCATTTGAGTATATTGTTATGAACCAGGAACCATAATGTGGAATTACACATTATAAAAATGGCAAATTGGCTAGATGACTATTTGGTGTTATACTGACAAGAAAAATATATATTATTCAGTATATTTGAAAATAAGCTCTTCACTCTTAAAAACTATCACTCTGCCATCTACTCTGCATACTACTTATTTAAAATTTTTATGCACAGTAGAATTTCTGGAGAAAGAGATCCATATTTATTGTTTCAACTTTTCCGTGTTTTATCCCTCAGTCCTTACCATTTATTTCCTCCTATTTTATTGATGCTGCTGTGATGATAATACCACTAATCACTGCTGGATTGTAAATCCAGTGGAAAAATTTCGGCTTTTTTGTTATTTGACTCTGTGCAGTATTGACACTAGTCAGTGATCTCCTCCCCTGCCTACGGGAAGCTGAATCTTAAAAAAAAAAAAAAAAAATATGCTTAGCTGATTCTGATGTTTTGTTTTAATTGTTAGGGACACTTGATATTCTCTCAGTTCTCTTATTTCACTAACTGTATTGGCTGATACTGTCTGCTCCCAGATAGTCACCATATTTTTTAATGCTTTTCATTTCTATTGTATCCCAAACTTCAGATTGAAATTTCCAACTGATAATAGGCATCTTTATGTGACTATCTCACAGGTACCTCAGCTGAACATGTCCAAAAGTACATACATTTTTCTTTTCTCCCCATATTTCTTTATCCTCTTGTGGGACTTATTTTCATTGCCTGCATGATTACTCATTTGAGCAAAATCTCCTGATGATAATCCTACTTTCTTCATTATTTTCCCAAAATCCACACTTCATCCATCCTCACTCCTTTCACCAATTACCTACTTATTATTAAATCTTTGTTCAGAGATAGCAAGGAAAATTAAAATAAAATTGCAAAATGGCATGTACCTGTCTCAACCCAGGGTTAGAATTTTGATTTTTTTAATTGAAAGACTCACTCTGTGGCCACCTTTGTTTCATGCATTCAACAATCAGAACATTGTCTTTTCTATATTTGAGCTAACTTTATATGATAATTTTTAAAGTCTTATGATATATTTTTAATATATAGTATTCTTTATGTGAAATAGAGTCTATGGAAGGATTAACTATGTTTCTCTTTGAAGAGGGAAGGTAAGAATTATCTTGGACATCATACTATTTTATCAGAATTTTAAATATTTTTATCAATAAAAATATTATATCAAAATAACTGATTTTCCTCACAGAGTGATTTGCAAAACTATTTCTCATAAGTTGTGCAAATATATTTTTTCTGTGCTGGTATTTTGATCTTGATGGTGACATTTATCATAAAATTTAAGTAAGATGTATAAAATATTTTGACTACTTTTCTGAGAATCTATTACATTATTAAGTGAAAAAACCTAGTTAATATTTACAATAAATATTTAACAACCAAATACATTAAATGATAAATTTTTTTCTATGTCTAAATATTTGAATTGCAGTGCAGTAGAAAAATTCACTATGACATTAATCACATATATCATGTTTAATATATATGTCATATTTTATATACTTATTTATATTAATTATATATTCATTATATATTTATGTATAATAAATATGTAATATATATGGAATAATATATTATATATTGTATTAGTATATGTTAATTATGTATTATATAATATGGGAATATATATAAATATATAANTAATAATTCTTATTATTAATTATTAATGTTAATAATATTAATAATTAATATTATTAATAATATATTATATATAATACATTATGTGTATGTTATATATAAAATATATTTATATGTAATCATATATATTTATTATGTTAATTATATATTCATATATAATAAATATGTAATACATATTAGATAGGAATTATATTATATTAGAATTACATATAAATACCAAATTATATTTTTTAATATATATATATTTTAAAGGTTATTTATTATTGAGAGACAGAAAGGCACAGAGAGTGAGCATAGGAAGGGCAGAGTAAGGGGCAGATACAGAATCTGAAGCAGACTTCAGGCTCTGAGTGGTCAGCACAGAGCTGGAGGTGGGGATCCAACTCACAAACCACTAGATCATGACCTGGACTGAAGTAGGACACTTAATCGACTGAGCCACCCGGGTGCCCCTATACCAAATTATATTTTTTGAAAACAATGTCATTATAAAGAACATGTTTTTCTTTATTTGAATGTATAGAATCATGGTCAAGAACAGTTGCTGTTTCCTAGGGCCAACTGTTTGTTTCACACCTTGATCAAGTGTATAATATATGAAAGTATTTTCCTAAATTTATTAAAATTAGCCTCTACATTATTCCACTGCTAGAAAAATAAAATGATATAGAATTATTTTAGTGTAAATGGAGTAGGCACTATGCCATCTGCTGCACATGTCTACAAAGAATATAAGACTGGCATACTGCCATCCTCTTGAGTCCCAATGCTGTCCATCCACCTGCCAGAAATAAATAATACATTTGTGTTTGATTTAAAATTTTTAAAGTTTATTTATTTATTTTTGAGGGAGAGACAGAGGGCGTAAGATGGGGAGAAGCAGAGAGAGAAGGAGAGATAAAATCCCAAGCAGGTTCTTAGCACAGCGCCCCATGGATCTCACGAACCATGAGATCATGTCCTGAGCAGAAACCAAGAGTCAGATGCTTCACCTATGGAGCCAGTCAAGCACCCCTATGTTTTGATATTTAAAAAGCTTTTTGACAAAATCAGTAGATTTTATTATCACTTACTATTTAGTTACCTGAAATATGTATTTCAGTTTGATCTGTGGATGAAATGAATATGAATATAATCACGTTTCTTCTATCAGTGCTAAATTAAAACCCTCAAAAGATAGCGTACATGTTTACCTTGATAAAAACCTTTAAGGGCAAACTTTACTACTACAAATGTAAAGTTAAATCAGTTCAACCAGGATTTCCTTGTACTTTTTCATCGTTCTCTTTTCTCTTATCACACGTGCTTTTTTTTATTACAAACTTGGCTCTTTTTTTGGCATTGATGCTCATAATTTAGCCATAGCCTAAATCAGTATGTTTGATTAATGAATTGAGTCCTCAGCTTACTCCATACTTCTCTGATTGTACCACGTTGGTTTCTGACACCATTTGTTCTTTTTATCTCAGACTGAGATCTGTAGATTTAGGTCCAATGAACTGCTTGTGTTTATGTGTGTGTGTGTGTGTGTGTGTGTGTGCACATATAATTTCATAGTTTTATTCTAATGAGTATTTGAAAATATATTAATGATTCTATTTTTTCTATCACCAGTATATCATATTTTCTATGACAAAGTATAGTTATCAGATTTCAATGCCTATGTTTGTTTTTGTCTTTATATTTGCAACATCACCAGTGGAACCAAAAGATATTTGGCTTAATATATCAGAAAATGATTCACAGTAACTTGAATATAGAAGAAAGTGGGAGAACTGAAGCATAATATAGCATGTAGTAATATAGGTAAGTTGAACTAAAAACAAAGTGTAGAGAAACAATATCTCAATTATGACCCATTGTGCCAAAATAAAAATAATCAAGTAAAAAGTTAAGAAACCATAAAAATGTGCAAATACCTCTTTCTAATACACCCAATACTGGTGACATGTTTTCAATAAGAGAACATTGTTTTTAAAACTTATTAATTTTGTCAATTTAATTTTTTTCACATTTTAATGCTTTATTCATTGACTAAAAGTCATATACATTTAATATAAACCAAACAAAATCAGTCATCAGGTCAAACATTCTTTGCTTTCTTAGTTTCTGTCAGGAGTTATTTTATTTGATTAAACTTATAGATAAAATCTCACCACATCTGACATTTATACCCACTGTGCTAGGGGATTCATACTATTGATGTACATATTAAATTCACAAGGTATGTGCTCACCAGAGACAAAATAGTGTATATATGAATCAAAAGACCTTTTTAATAGAAGATAGTAAAACCATTAGTGAGACACATGTAACTTTTTTTTCTATAAGTAGAATTAAATTGAGACATCTGTTCCATAAATTGTGTTTCCAAACCTTACAATAGAGTTGCCACATCTGAGCACTGCTGTGCACTCACAGTGTCTACTTGTTTTATTATTAGAGACTCTCTTTTATCATTAAATGCCGAACATTTGTACCACTTAGAATTGGGGCCTCGCAGAAGCCACAGAAACTTCATCTGTACCTTGACTGCCCTGAAACAATTCAATCAGTTTTGAAAGCTTCTCCAATATTAACAAGGTTTTAAAGCATACTTCATGGAATGTTCCTTCTCCTACTTGTGATGAAACAGGCTTCCAGTTTTTCCTTTCTTTCCTTGACATTCACTATTCACAATGAAACGGGTGCATTTAAATTTTTTTCCATTTTCTTGATATTTTCCTCAGAATTCTGAGCATGCTGACTGAGCCACAGCATCATGTGGGTAAAACATCTACCTTACCTAGCAGTATCTAACAGATCAGAGTGGCCTAACACATGCTAGCATCATTTAAGTCTATGTGGCAGCTGACAAGTGTACTCACAGAGAAAATTCCAGGGAGTTGTGTCTCGAGACTAATATTTATTTTGAAGTGTGTGTATTTATAACTTTGTATTTTGATTTTTAAGATGTTTTACCCTGGAATATTGTTTTTTCTTCTTTCACTATTTGAAATCTTGGCTAAAAATCTAATTTGAAATATTAAGTAATTATATAAGATACAGTCTTTAGAAATCTAGCAATTTGAGGTGTTGGAAAAAATGGCAGAGAAGTAGGGAGCTCTGAACATTTTCACCTGCCCCCATCTCTCAAACAGAGAAGGCTGAAGCCATAGGAACCCTTACAGAATTGCAGGAGTTTGGGAGGAAAAGGAGAGAGTCCACTGAGAAAACAACCTTATAGGTGCATGAGTAGGAACTGGGGAAGATAAAAATGGGCTGGGACCAGAGACACAGAGGGAGGGGAGGGAGCCCCCCTCACAGAGAGCTGCAGTGAGTGGAGGGGAAAAGAAAGAGCGGTGGAAACTGCTCAAAGAACTGTCCCTGTCCCTGGAGAAGAGAAAAACCTCGGCTTGGAACAGAGAGTGATCCAGTTTCCTACTGTAGAGCTGACTTTGAGCTGGAAGATCCGGCCCCAGGTGGCACCAGGAGAAACTGCTCCTCTCCTCTCCAGCTTGACCTGGAGGGGAAGCAGTGTGGCCTGAAGCCCCTCCGCTGCCCTTCTGGCTCTGCTAGATCCCCATTGGGGAAGGGGCCAGCTTGAAACTGCTCAGAAGGACTTGGCCTGTGGGTTTATATTTCGGGTGATATCAATAAAGCGCGCAGACTAAGATCTGGAAACGAGGCCTGGCTTGGGACATAGAACACGGCCCACCTTGGCTACGCCTGCAGCACAGGGAGAGCAGACCCAAAAGAGTGAGTTGCAACACTTGGTTCTAAAAGGGACCGGGGCACCACCATTTTTCTCCCCGCAACCACCAAGGCGAGACCTCAGGTATTGGCTCGCAGGATGCAGTGGAGGCCAAGGCTTGCCTACACCAAACCATGCCGATCCCCACAAGAGAGCTGCTTTTT
>NW_027527141.1:380890-400164 GCF_008692635.1 Crocuta crocuta
TTTTTTTTTTTTTTTTTTAACCAGAGTGGGGAGCAAGACCAACATGGATGCACTAGTGTGATTAATTCTAGATCAATTCTTTCTATTCAGATATATTTTCCCTTGTCTCATTTGTGTCCCTCCCCACTGCCAGACTGGGCACTCTGGTTATGGATTTGCTTAAACAGTCACATTAAACAGATGTGGTTTATCTATACAATGGAATACTACATGGCAACAAGAAAGAATGAAATCTGGCCATGTGTAGCAACATGGGTGAAACATGAGGGTGTTATGCTGAGCGAAATAAGCCAGGCAGAGAAGGACAGATACCATACGTTTGCACGTATAGGTGGATTAGGAGGAACTTAATGGAGGACCATGGGGGACGAGAAGGAGAAAAATAGTTGGGAAGAGGGAGGGAAGCAAACCATGAGAGACTCTTGAAGGCTGAGAACAAACCGAGGGCTAATGGAGGTGGGCGAGAGGGGAAGGGGGGTGATGGGCAGGGAAGAGGGCACTATTTGGGATGAGCACTGGGTGTTATATGGAAACCAACTTGACAATAAAAATTTTTTTTAAATCTAGCAATTTGAGTATTCATGTTAATCTTATTGCTTTTAAAGATTATTTTTAAATTCGTTTTCTTGATCTTTTAGTTTTATGTTTGATTTAGAGCTCAATGATAACACTTTCGTAACAAGCTTAGGAGTTGAAGAAAATGTTTAAGATATTCAATAAATTTTTATGTATCTGATTTGTGAAACATCAAAAGTCTATCAATAGAATAAGTAAATTTTTAAGACGTCCCTCAATCATGGCACAGATTTTAAGTAAGAATATACAAGTAGGCAGAGTATCCAGATTTTGATAAGTGCCTCTTCTGTGTTAAGGCTACAGACCTTGCCTAACAGTGGAGGATTTCTTTCCAGTTTCGGATCTGGGTCGGTAAAACTGATGGCACCTAAAGTTGCAAAATAGGATTGAGAGGAAGAACACTTTATGAAGAGACTACCTAGAAATCTCAGACAGATAAATCATTACTGTCCACTATCGTATATAAAATACATATTTTTAAACAAGAATCATTGAAGGAACAAGGACTGAATGGTGGTGAATTGAATTCTTTCAAAATACCTAATAGTACAATTGCTACATTACAATCTAGCAATTGCAGTACTAGCCATTTACCCAAAGGATACAAAAAATACTGATTCTAAGTGGTACATGCACCTCAATGTTTTTAGCTACATTATAAACAATAGCAAAACTATGGCGGGAACCCAAATGTCCATTGACTGGTGAATGGATAAAGATGTGAGATATAGATATAGATAGATATATAGATATAGATATAGATATAGATATAGATATATCACTCAGACATCAAAAAGAATAAAATCTTGCCATTTGCAACAACGTGGATGGAGCTAGAATGTATTATGCTACGCAAAATAAGTAAATTAGAGAAAAACAAAAGACAAATGATTTCACTCATGTGGAATTTAAGAAACAAAACAGATGAACATATGGGAAGAGAGGGAAGAGAAGACAATAGACCAAACCACAAGAAAATCCTAATGATAGAGAACAAACTACGGGTTGAGAGAGAGAAGTGGGTGGGAGACAGGCTAGTTGGACAATGGGTACTAAGGAAAGCATTTGTTGTGATGAGAATGTTGTGTGTAAGTGATGAATCATTGAATTCTACTCCACCAACATTGCATTGTAGGCTAACCAACTGAAATTTAAATTAACAAATGATCTATAGAATCTGAAAAAACCCACCAAAATACTTAAAATCTAGGTGATAGATTTTAATATCTAGATAGAAAGAAAGAGGATATTAAATTGTGTTTTTACCATCTCATACGAGCATGTCAATAGAGGAAAATGAGAGAAGTATAAAAGAGGAAGTAGTAAAAGCTCTTCATTGCTTACCTTACATAAAAATAAGTAAATATATCTTGAAATGAAGGTCCATCCAGACTTTGCAAGTATGTTTTCTTGATTTATAATATTTTTCTTATGTATATATTCAGAAAAAAAATTATATGTCCTCAAAATAATATTTATTGACATTGAGTCAACTCATTATTCTTGAGCCAAAAGTTCAAGAAAGCCATGTTTTCATCTAAATGGAAAAGGCAAAGTTAATGTTCAGAATCTTCAAACATTACTGCTCACAGCTAATCAGTTTAATGTCTTTATCCTACAGTTCACCCCTGAACTAACTATATACCTTATATCAGAATGGTCTGAGGATTACAATAAAAAAATCTATTTATATATAATGACAAAATTAGAACAAATTAAAAAATTATTATCATCAATAGAAAAGAGTTCATATGTAGAAATGTAAAAGAAAGGTCATTGGATTAATAATTTAAATCATTATTTTGCTGCAAACAGAAACATTTCTAAAAAAGGATTAACTACTTAATAAAAAAAAAAAAAGCATGGCCATGACAAATAAAAGTGATAATAACAACAAACTAGGACGATCATTAATACCAAAGAAACATATGATACCCTCAAATGGACTATGGAACAGTATCATGAAGTTTAATATGCATATAATTGAAGTCTGAGAAGGAGAAGTGACAGAAAGGGGCAGATAGAATATTAGAAAATTTTTCTCATCTAGTATGAAAGGAGCTTAGAAGTCACCAATTCATTCCAAAAAGTAAAAACTGGACAAACTGAAAAAATAACAATTCTTCTTAGATCTGACAGAGAAGTGAGGTCATTGGGTACATTGCTGCCCCAAAACTGGAAGATAAAGACAGATAGACAGAGATAATCACAATATCTGAGAGAAAAAGCATGGGAGCAGAGGAAACCTCCATAGGAACTATGAAATGAGTACCAAAACCTGAACTGTATGTGTAACTAAAAAAAAGAGAAAGGACACAAACTACTAATTTTAGAAATAAAAAAGGGTACCTCACCACAGATTCTATAGACATTGGTATGATAATAAAATAATGTTAAAATAAATCATATTCCCACTAATTTGATAAAATAGACAGAATAGACCAGTTCCTTGAAAGAAATAATCTGCCAAAATTCTCACAAGAAATAGTAAGAATCTAAGCAGGCCTGTATCTAATTAATAATCTTCAAACACAAAAAAGCACCAGGCCCAAGGGGAATCCACTGGTTAATTCTATCAAACATTTAAGGAAGTGATTATGCCAATTCTATACAATCTCTTTTACAGATAAAAGCAGAGAGAATGCAGGGCACCTGGGCAGTACAGTTGATTAAGTGTCCAACTCTTGGTTTATCATGAGTTTGAGCCCCGCCTCTGGCTCTGTGCTGTTATCACCCTGATTGTGCTGGGTCTGTCTCTCTCAAAATAAATAAACAAATTTTTAAGAAAGCAGAGAGAATAGTACTTACTTCATTTTATGAGACTATAATTACCCTAATGCTAAAGCCAGACAGAGACATTACAGGAGAGAGAAAAAAGAGACCAATATCTCTCATGAACATAGATGTAAAAATCTTCAACAAAATATTACTAAATCAAATCCAACAATGATGAAAATAATTATACACCATGATCAGGTGGAATTTACCCCAGGTATGCAAGTGTGGTTCAACATTCAAAAATCAGTTAATGTAATCTATCATCTAAGCACACTAAAGTGGAACAAAAGATCATATTAAAAGAAAAGGAAAAAAGCATTTGACAAAATCTAAATTCTATTCATGATATAAACTCAGCAAACTAAGAATAGAGGAGAATTCCTCAAGTTTGTGGAATCTACAAAGGAGCATCTACAAAAAACCCCTCTAGCTAACATCATTCTACTAATGAAATGAAGATTTCCATGTCAGATCATAAACAATACAAGAATGTGTTTTTTTTTCCTACTGATTTTTAGCATTGTACTCAACTCCTACCTATGCAGTAAGAAAAAAAAAAGTAAAAGTGTACAGATTTGGAAGAAAGAAATAAAATTGTGTTTGTAGATGACATGATTATTTATGAAGAAAATTCAAGAAAAAATTGACAAAACTGTTAAACTAGTAAGTAATTACATTAATATTGCAAGATATAAGGTTAATACACAAAAGTCAATCAGTTTCCTATATACTGACAATTAACAAGTGGAATTTGAAATTTAAAACACATTACCATTTGCATTAGAACTTTCAGAAATAAAATGCTTAGGTATAAATTTAACAAAATATGTACAAGATCTACATGAGGAAAATCACTAAATTCCAGTGAAGGATATCAAAGAAGAGCTACATAAATGGATAGATATCCATACTCGATTGGAAGAGTCAACATTGCCAAGCTGTCAATTTTTCTGATCTTGATTTATACATTCAATATAATTCCAGTCATAATCCAAGCAAATGGATATTGACAACCTCATTCTAAAGTTTATGTGGAGAGACAAAAGACTCAGGATAGCCAAACTAATATTGAAGAAGAGCAAAGTTATAAAATGACAACTTACTTCAAGACTTATTATAAAGCTACAGTAATCAAGACAGTATGGTATTAGTAAAACAAGAGATAAGTAGACTAATGCGGCAGAATAGTGATCTCAGACATAGACTCACATAAATAGAGTCAAGTGAATTTTTGACAAAGGAGCAAAGCCAATACAATGGAACAGAGATAATTTTTTCAACAAATAGTGCCGGAACAACTAATATCCACATGCAGAAAGAAAGAAAGAAAGAAAGAAAGAAAGAAAGAAAGAAAGAAAGAAAGAAAGAAAGAAAGAAAGAAAGAAAGAAGGAAGGAAGGAAGGAAAGAAAAAATTTACACACATATTGTATTTATGAAAATTAATCAAAATAGATCATAGATCTAAATATTAAACACACAACTATGAAACTCCTAAAAGATAATATAGGAAATAATCTAGGTGACCTTCAGTATGACAATGATGTTTTAGTTACAATACAGAAGGCATAATCTATGAAAGAAAGGATAACCTACACTTCATTAAAATTAAAAGCTTCTGCTTTGTGAAAGATGAGAAGAGAAGCCACAGACTATGAGAACATATTTAGAAAATAAATATTTGAGAAAAGACTACTATAGAAATAACCCTTAAAAATTGACAATAAGGTAACAACCATTAAAAATATGGGCAAAAGATCTGAACCGAAGCCCTACCAAAGAAGATCCAGAGATGGTAAACTAGGCATATGAAAAGATGTTCATCATTGTACATCATTAGAGACTTGTAAATTAAAACAACAATAAAACTAGTGGACACCGAATAGAATGGCTGAAATCCAAAACACTTGGGGACACCAAATACTGGAGATGATGTGGAATATTAAGAACTCTCATTCATTACTGGTAGGAATGCGAAATGACATATCTTCTTTGGAAGACAGTCTGGCATTTTCTTATAAAACCAAATATACTCTTTACCATATGACCCAGCAATTGTACCCCTTGATATTTACCCAAATGGATTGAAATATTATGTCCACCCCAAAACTTATATATGGATGTTTATAGCTTCTTTATGTATAATTGCCAAAACCTAGAGGTACCCAAGATATCTTTTAGTAATCAAATTTGTAAATAAATTGTGATACATCCAGAAAATGGAAAATTATTTAGCACTAAAAAGAAAAATGAGTGGTCAAGCTATGAAAGGACATTGAAGGAAGTTAAATTTGTATTACTAAATGGAAAAAGCCGATCTGAAAAGGCTCCATATTGGATGATACCAACTATACGACATTTTGGAGATACAAGAGCTGGAGTATACAATCAGTAGTGTGTTGGATACGGCTTTTACAAAAGTCAATTACAAAATTTTCAAGAATTTTGCAAGTCAGCTAATGTCACATCAGTAGCCTGAAAGCAGCTTCAACAAGGAATCTGTGAGATGCTACATTTCTGAGCCTTTTACTTTCCAGAGATTCCGTTTCTTTTTCTTTTCTTTTCCTTCCTCCCTTCCTCCCTCCCTCCCTCCCTCCCTCCCTCCCTCCCTCCCTCTCTCTCTCTCTTTCTCTTTTTCTTTCTTTCGAGAGACAACGAGCACACGAAGGCAGAGGCAGAACCAGAAAGAGAATCTCAAGCAGGCTCTGTGTTGTCATTGCAGAATCCAATGTTGGGCTCGAACACAGAAACCATGAGATCAAGACCTGAGTGAAAATCAAGAGTCAGTCGCTCAATGGACTGAGCACCCAGTCACTCTCCAGAGATGCAGGTCTTAAATGTTTAGCATCACACTACTGAAAAATACTACTTACAGTATAGCTACTATAAATAGTAAAAAATAGTTTTTAAATGAACACAAAGAAGGGACAATCAGCTAAATCCTAGAAAATCCTGAGAGCTTTCCAGGGGATTAATATATAATATAAAATAATGTAAAAAATAAGAAGTAGAGGGTGAATGTTGCATGCATCTGAGGCTGCTATGGTAAACGGGGGCCTGAATTTGGAGAGCTTTGTAAGCCCTGCAAAGAAATTATTAAGGTATAATTGAGAGGGTGTTGTAATTAACTCGATTTGGGAAGAGAGTTTTGAATCTCCAGTTCAGGCATATATAAGGTTTCAGATTGCAACAACTGGATGAAACATATTATCATTCCTGGAGCTAAAAGACAAGAGAGAAAGAAGAAGTTAAGTAAGTAAAAATGAGTTCCTTTGACGATTGCTGATTTTTAGTTCCTACAGAACAATTCAGCCCATAAGTGTATAGACCATTGTATGTATCTCAGTCAAGCTCAAGAGAATCACTTAGACGAAAGACTATTTTCAAAAGTCTTAATATAGATGACCATAGTGGATAAGATCAACTAAGGGTTTCTAAACATTATATATATATATTGCAGATTCTTCATAGAAGGTGATAAAACTTTCCAAAATACATGTAAAGTGTGTCTACCTTTTCTAAGAAGTTCAAAAATATTCTAAAAGTTGTGTGTATTCTCCCATCTATAAAAGACTGATATATTCTGAGAAATATATCAAATCCAAAGCAAATTATTTGGCAGTAATTTACATCTTGCAAATTTTAGATATGATGAAATCCAGAAACTATTTTTTTATAGTAAGAAATAATTGAATTATAATCTATATGCTATACAGATCAGGATTTTAACAGATCACTTTTTAAGCCAACTTTATAACCTTATTAGGCATACTGGCTATTTCTTCTTTACAGAATTTTTGATACTTTTTGATTTTAAAAATAACATACAACTGCAATATAAGTTAGAAAGATGAAGTGATTTTGATTTATGCATCTCCTACTATCGAGTATCTTGATTGCTCATGAATGAAATAAACTATAATTTATGCTGGCATTTTAGCTACAAAATAAATTATAGTCACCATTTTGATCCAAGCCTCTAAGAGAGAACTGTGCAATATGAGTTTCTCCTATAATAGTCAATTTTTTTCTTCCTAGAGCTTTACCTGTTTCATAATCTTTCTTGAAAATAAAACCAATAGAACAAATTTACAAAACATAATGTATAGCACTCAACTCAAGAAACATATTGAACTTTATCTGTCAGAGAGTATTAAAATAAATCCCATGGGATTCCAAAGAGAGTCCATTTCAAAGCCTATAGGAAATTTAAATGTTTTTCCATAAAACTTTCAGCAAAGAGCATGTTCATAGTCTAGTTTAAATAAAATTTCAATAAACATATATAGATTTACTCAAACCAATTTTTGTTTATTGACTGCCTGCTAAATACTGTGCCAACTATGGACCAGGTTTGGCAAACTTTTTTCTCTGGAAAAAGCCAGATAGTAAATATTTTAGGCTTTATTGGTCTTACTTTCTCTGTCTAACTACTCAACTCTACATTGTAGTAGAAAACAATGAACCAACAATATATAAGTAAATGAACGTTTTTTTCCCCAATAAAACTAGCAGGTATCTGGCTGGATTTGGCCAACAAGGCCTGCTCTAAAAGATACAAAATAGATTAGACATGGTGACTAGGTCAATATATGTAGACAAGCTCATTGTACTTATTTTAATATATTGGATATGCCTTCTAAAAATAGTAATAATTTGGGGACACCTGGGTGGCTCAGTTATTTAAATGCTTCATCTCCAGTCATGAGCTCATGGTCTGTGGGTTTGAGCCCCATATCAGGCTATGGGCTGACAGCTTAGTGCCTGGAGCCTCCTTCAGATTCTGTGTCTCCTTCTCACTCCATCTCTCTGCTGCTCACACTCTGTCTGTCTGTCTCTCTCAAAAATAAACATTAAAAAAGTAAAGTATTTTTTAATGGTTTTTTTTTTTGAGAGAGAGAGAGAGAGTGTGAGTGAGGGAGGGGAAGAGAGAGGTGGAGACACAGAATCTGAAGCAGGCTCTGAGCTGTCAACACAGAACTCTACATGGGGCTTGAACTCACAGAGTGGGACATTATGACCTGAGCTGAAGACGGACACTCAACCGACTGAGCCACACAGGCATCCCTAAAAAAATTACTTTAAAAATAGTAATAATTTTTTAACAAAAGATACATGTACATGACATATAAACAAAGTAATATATATCAACTAAAATCCTCAATATCCAATAATAACTCTATGATATTTATTAAACATGATTCAACATATATTCTATGTATATGTTCAGTTGGGTAAATGGATAGATACTGAGAAAATTCTATTTAAAAATAAATAGTACACAGGGAGTCTGGGAAGATGGTGAAGTAGGGGGCCCTAAGCTCACCTCATCCCATGGATACAATTAGGTAACACTCATGTCAGCATAAATAAGTCAGAAAAGGACCTGAAGACTGGCAGAACAAACCCCACAACTAAAGGTAGAGAAGAGGCTACATCCAAGAAGGTAGGAAAAACAGAGACGTGGTGGGGAGATGAAAGGGCCCCAACCTTCCATGGTCAAGGAGTAGAGGTGCAGAGAAGAGTGAGAAAGGGACTGTAACACAGGGAAACCACACAGAGAAAACAAATCTCCAAATGTTTGGCATGGAAAGTGAGAGAGGGTAAATTTTGTGAATTCTTACAAGCACTAGGACTTAAAGCCTGGAATTTTAAAAATCAGGGGACTCTACTATGAAAGAGCACAGTGGGGCTTAGGAAGCTGAGTTCTGCCCTTAAAGAGACAGCAAGACAAACACCCCATGGAGATACAGCATAAAAGCAGCAGTCTGAAGCATACAGGAGGAAGAGTTACTTACTCATGTCAGAGAGTATCCTGGAGAGGCAGAGATCACAGGGAGGCCCTCCAGGAAAAAGGAACCATATCTTTCTCCTGCTTCCCAGCATAAACACAACTACCTGTGGGAACAAGCATTGGGCTGACACTTGCTACATAATTTGCTTGTACCAAGACCTGCTTGCCCAAGCTTTGGCAGATCCATCCTTTCCAGTCACACTTGACTCAGTTCCAGTGCTGTGAGTTCTCTCTTCCAGAAGACCAAGTAAACCTCACCAACACTACGTCTTCCTTTCAGTAGACCCTTGATCCTGGGGGTGGCACTAGTCACCTATTGGGAGAACACATCCAACTTTTTATAACAACACACACACACACACACACACACACACACACACACACACACACACACAATGCAGAATGCCCCAACTGGCCTCAGTCTCTTACTGTGGCTGTGGATCTTCTATAGAAGAGGATTGGAAACATCTTGTTAAAAGGAGCATACCCCAACAACTACCCTCAAGAACAAGAAACCTAGTTGACATTCCTAAGACACAGAAAAAGATACAAAAAGTTAGACAAATTGAGGAGACAGAGGAGTAAGTCTCAAAGAATAGACAGCAGGGTGTCTTGATGGTTCACTCAATAAAGCATCCAACTCTTGATTTCTCATAAGCGTTTTATAGTTTTCAGAGTACAGGTCTTTCACTTCCTTGATGAGGTTTATTCCTAGGCATCTTATCACCTAGAAATGAACCCACAACTATTAAGGGAATCCTAAGGAATCAAGGAGACACAAAGCTATGGAAAGACATTCATTTTCATGGATTGGAAGGACAAATATTGTAAAATGTATATACTACCCAAAGCAATCTAGACATTCAATGCAATCCTTATCAAAATACCAACATTTTTTCACAAAGTTAGAACAAACAATCCTAAAATTTGTATGGAACCACAAAAGACTCCAAATATCCAAAGCAATCTTGAAAAATAAAAGCAAAGTTAGAGGCATCACAATTTCAACCTTTAAGTTATATTACAAAGTTGTAGCGATCAAAAGGGTATGGTACTGGCATAAAAATAAACACATAGATGAATAGAAAATCTAGAAATGAACCCACAATTATAAGGGCAATTTAACTTTAACAAAGCAGAAAAGACTACTCAATGGGAAAAAGACAGTCTCTTCTGCAAATAGTGTTGGGAAAACTGGATAGCAACATGCAAAAGAATGAAACTAGACCACTTTCTTAAACCATACACAAAAGGGAGAAAGGGGAATCTTCTTGCACTGTTGGAGGAATGCAAGCTGGTGCAGCCACTGTTGAAAACAGTCTGGATGTTCCTCAAAAAGTTAAGAAATAGAATTAGCTAAGATCTAGTAATTGTATGACTGAGTATTAACCCAAAGACGATAAAAACACTAATTCAAAGGCATACATGCACCCTTATGTTTATAACAGCATTATTCACAATAGCCAAAATATAGAAGCAGCCCAAGTGTCCATCCAATGATAAATGGATAAAGATAAAGATGTGGCATATATATACAATGGAATATTATTCAGTTATAAAAAAGAATGAAATCTTGCCATTTGCAATGATATGGATGTTGCTAGTGAGTTTAATAAGTGAAAAAAGTCAGAGAGACAAATACCATGTGATTTCACTCATATGTGGAAACTCATATGTGTTTAAGAAACAAAGCAGATGCACAAGGAAAAAGAGAGAGAGGCAAACCAAGAGACAGAGTTTTAACTATAGGGAACAAACTGATGGTTACCAGAGGGGAGGTGAGTCAGGAGATGGGTGAAATAGGTAATGAAGATTAAAGAGTACATTAACCCTGATTAACACTGAGTAACATATGGAATTGCCTAATCACCATATTGTACATCTGAAACTGATATAACACTATTTGTTACCTATAGTGGAATTAAAATTAAAAGCTTAAAAATAAACATGTAACGGGGCGCCTGGGTGGCTCAGTTGGTTAAGCGCCCAACTTCAGCTCGGGTCATGATCTCACGGTTCGTGGGTTCGAGCCCCGCGTCGGGCTCTGTGCTGACAGCCAGCTGAGAGCCTGGAGCCTGGTTCAGATTCTGTGTCGCCCTCTCTCTCTGACCCTCCCCTTCTCACTCTGTCTCTCTCTCTCTCACAAATAAATAAAAACATTTAAAAAAATAAATAAACATGTAACATTTTTCTTGGATTTAAAAAAATAAAAGAATCAAAACCAAAATTCTTCAATACTTTCAAATATTTACAATCAACAAAATTCCAATAATTTACAGTTAAGAATAAATTAAAAGCTATTAGAAGGTTAAAATATGTATTATTTTTAAATTTTAAACAGTACACTTTAAAAGATTATGCAAAAAAAAAAAAAAAAAACCCAAATTCTTCTAGCCCAGAAAGCCTACCATTGCTAATTTTATTACTCTGCCACCTGTGCATTCTCTTAGGGTCCCTTACTCAGGACCACATTTGGTTTACTAATGTGCTTTTATTAGCTGGAATTTCTTAATAATTTTATCTTTGAACTTGTGGTTTTCCAATGATACAATAGAGCTTATATGTGAGTAGAAGACATACGCATCATATGCTTATCTGCAGTTCCTTCCTGTCTCATTTGCATGTAGCATTCACCATGTAACATGAGAGCAGCATTCAGTAGTTGTATAATGTGTGGTAGTTCAGTGAGTCTGGAAGTAACTATAAGGTAAACATGTTAAATCACTGACTGATTAAGCAGGAACACTGACAAACCTGAGGGAACATACTTTCTCTTTGAACCAGAACTTACTTTGAATGCAGAAGGAAGACAATGGCATTCTAGGAAACACAAATGGCCTAGGAGGACTCTCCTGTTGTTTTTTACTCATGTTACTTCCCTTCAGCTGACCACTTACACTGAAAATGATGACATGGAAGGAAGATAAGAGAAAGCAAAGATAAAGGAAGGAAAGATAAAGTAGCCCATAGCTCCCTTTCCTTTAGCTTCTTCTTTAGTCTTTAATAAGCCAAAGGTAGAGTGTTGGAAGAATATGCATGTATTAAGAAGTGAAAGGTAAGCAATTTTTTTTGTGTGTTCAACCTTTCCATTATTCTGGTAAGAACAAAATACATATGCAATAATGAGCTACAAAATATGAATTGTGTCATTAGGTGATTCTGCACATTAGTGGAACACTTTTCTATTTGCATTTAAAACTGGAATTGTACAATATAAAGATGAATGGAAAAATGAATATTAATAATTAAAAATTTAACTTTATTTTGAGCAATCTTAAATTCAAAATAAAATAGTATGTCAAGGGAGAGACTGTGGAAGAAAGAAAAAGCTTTATGTCTTAGTACCTTTAATGGCACTATTTTTCTTTTTTTTAATTTTTTTAAATGTTTTATTTATTTCTAGGAGAGAGAGAGAGACACCGTGAGCAGGGGAGGGTCAGAGAGAGAGGGAGTCACAGACTGAAACAGGCTCCAGGCTCCGAGCTGACAGTCAGCACAGAGCCCGACGCGGGGCTCGAACCCACGAACCGCGAGATCATGACCTAAGCGAAAGTCGGATGCTTAACCGACTAAGCCACCCAGGCGCCCCAATGGCACTATTTTTCTATTTTCTGAACAAAAAGCCTTGCATTTACATTTTGCACTGTGTCATGCAAATTGTGTACCTGACCTTGAAGTCCATGCTAAAAATAGTAAAACAAATATACATGCCTTTCTATTGCATCTATTACACTTTATTCCTCCATGAGTGAATTGATTTATCAGATGTTGAGAATCCATCATCCATAGGACCACTTTTCACTATTGAGTAGACCAAAAGTATTAAATGTTGCTATTTTCATCTTGTCTTTCTTTTCTCTGTACTGTTGGCTGCCAATAGCCTTTTAGCTTCTCTCGATTGAATAACATAATATTACCAAAGTAGGCTCTATTCCTACCAGTGAGAAATTTGAAAATAGGGTAACTAAATTCACAACATGTAGCATTAATGTGTAGATTCAAGTTTGCTCTGCAGCCCAGCATTTAATAATAAATAAATTGCTGACACTTTGATTCCTTTTTTTAAATTTTTGAGTGGTTTAAGCTCATTAAAGAGAGCTGGGATTAATTATTACTTGTTAGAAAATTATTGCCCTTAAAAATTTTAAACATAGATTTCAGCAGATAAAGTATAAGTCAAATGTTATAAAACTAAGACAGGGTTGTTGGGAAAATATACATGCATTGCCACATGGGCTGGTTTCTATGTGCTCTAGTTGGCTTTTTTAATAGTGAGAGAGATAATAGATTTCAGACAACTTTAGTATTTCTGAGAAATTACTGCTACTGTTGTGGAAGACTTTTAAAAATTAAAAATATATTTAAAGTTAATATTTTCAACAAATTTTCAATAAAGTCAGACAATCACCATTCATGGGGAATAGAAAGAGTGGAAAAGTAGGAACATAGCGGAAACACCCTCCTCCCTATCTTCTAACTGCTTATCATTACTATATAAGTCACTAGCAGTTTTAAAAGGAGGAAAAAGGATAAGGAAGATACCCAATACTATCGTCCATCAATCATCATGTCTCTTTATAACAAGTGGCAGTTTTCAAAAAGTAACAGGAAGAGCTCATAAGAAACAAGTGCTGGGATAGCAGAAATCTTTGGATCAGTTATCCATTATTATCATCCATATTGTTATACATAACTTTTATTAGAAGTCATTTGTGCCAGATTTTTAAATAATTTATTGTCAAGTTGGTTTCATATAACACCCAGTGCTCATCCCAACAAGTGCCCTCCTCCATCCCCATCACCCCCCTTGCCCTCTCCCCCATCCCCATAAGCCCTCAGTTTGTTCTCAGCATTCAAGAGTCTCTCATGGTTTGCCTCCCTTCCTCTCCCGCACTATTTCCCCCCTTCTTCTCCCCCAAAGTCCTCCATTAAGTTCCTCCTAATCCTCCTATATGTGCAAACATATGGTAGCTGTCCTTCTCTGCCTGACTTATTTCGTTCAGCATAAGTTCCATCCACGTTGCTACACATGGCCAGATTTCATTCTTTCTCATTGCCTTGTAGTATTCCATTTTATAGATAAACCACATCTTTTTTTTTTTACAAACATTTTATTGTCAAGTTGGTTTCCATATAACACCCAGTGCTCATCCTCACAAGTGCCCCTCTCGGTGCCCATTCCCCCCTCCCCCCCACATCCATCAGTCCTTAGTTTTTGTCAGCATTCAAGAGTCTCTCATGGTTTGCCTCTCTCCCTTTCCCCCACCATTTCCGCCCTTCTTCTCCCCCTTGTTCCTCCGTCAAGTTCCTCCTAATCCTCCTATACGTGCAAACATATGATATTTGTCCTTCTCTGCCTGACTTATTTCGCTCAGCATAACACCCTCAAGGTCCATCCATGTTGCTACACATGGCCAGATTTCATTGTTTCTCATTGCCATGTAGTATTCCATGGTATAGATAAACCACATCTTCTTGATCCACTCGTCCATTGATGGGCACTTAGGCTCTTTCCATGTTTTGGCTATTGTTGAGAGTGTTGCTATGAACATTGGGGTTCATGTGCCCCTATGCATCAGCACTCCTGTATCCCATAGGTAAATTCCTAGTAGTACTTTTGCTGGGTCATAAGGAAGTTCTACTGTTAATTTCTGAGGAACCTCCACACTGTTTTCCAGAGGGGCTGCACCAGTTTACATTCCCACCAGCAGTGTAGGAGGGTGCCCATTACTCCACATCCTCGCCAGCATCTAGAGTCTCCTGATTTGTTCATTACAGTCACTCTGACCGGCGTGAGGTGGTATCTCAGTGTGGTTTTGATTTGCATTTCCCTGATGAGGAGGGACACTGAGCATCGTTTCATGTGTCTGTTGGCCATCTGGATATTCTCTGGACAAGTGTCTGTTCATGTCTTCTGCCCATTTCTTCATTGGATTGTTTGTTTTCTGGGTGTGGAGTTTGGTGAGTTCCTTATAGATTTTGGATACTAGCCCTTTATCTGATATGTCATTTGCAACTATCTTTTCCCATTCCGTTGGTTGCCTATTAGTTTTAGGGGTTGTTTCCTTTGCCGTGAAGAAGCTTTTAATCTTGATGAGGTCCCAATAGTTCGTTTTTGCTCTTGATTCCCTTGCCTTTGGATATGTGTCAAGTAAGAAATTGCTGCGGTTGAGGTCAAGGAGGTTGTTTCCTGCTTTCTTTTCTAGGGTTTTGATGGTTTCCTGTCTCACATTCAGGTCCTTTATCCATTTTGAGTTTATTTTTGTGTATGGGGTGAGAAAATGATCTAGTTTCATTCTTCTGCATGTTGCTGTCCAGTTCTCCCAGCACCACCTGTTAAAGAAGCTGGCTTTTTTCCATTGGATACCCTTTCCTAATTTGTCAAAGATTAGTTGGCCGTACATTTGTGGGTCCAACTCTGAGTTCTTTATTCTATTCCATTGGTCTATGTGTCTGCTTTTGTGCCAATACCATACTGTTTTGATGATGACAGCTTTGTAGTAGAGGCTAAAGTCTGAGATGGTGATGCCTCCAATTTTGGTTTTCTTCTTCAATATTACTTTGGCTATTCGGGGTCTTTTGTGGTTCCATACAAATTTTAGGATAGTTTGTTCTAGTTTTGAGAAGAATGTTGGTGCAATTTTGATTGGGATTGCATTGAATGTGTAGATTGCTTTGGGTAGTAATGACATTTTAACAATATTTATTCTTCCGATCCATGAGCATGGAATGTTTTTCCATTTCTTTGTGTCTTCTTCAATTTCCTTCATAAGTTTTCTATAGTTTTCATCATACAGATCTCTTGTATCCTTGGTTAGGTTTATTCCGAGGTATTTTTTGTTTTTTTGTGCAATTGTGAATGGGATCAGTTTCTTGATTTCTCTTTCTGTTGCTTCATTATTGGTGTGTAAAAATGCAACCAATTTCTGTGCATTGATTTTGTACCCGGCAACGTTGCTGAATTCATGGATCAGTTCTAGTAGGCTTCTGGTGGAGTCTGTCCTCTTTCCTATGTAGAGTATCATGTCATCTATGAAAAGTGAAAGTTTGACTTCTTCTTTGCCAATTCTGATGCCCTTTATTTCCTTGTGTTGTCTGACTGCTGACGCTAGGACTTCCAGCACTATGTTAAACAACAGTGGTGAGAGTGGACATCCCTGTAATGTTCATGATTTCAAGGGGAAAGCTCTCAGATTTTCCCTCTTGAGGATGATGTTAGCTGAGGGCTTCTCATAGATGGCTTTTATGATGTTTAAGTAAGTTCCTTCTATCCCGACTTTCTCTAGAGTCTTTATTAAGAAGGGGTGCTGTATTTCTTCAAATGCTTTTTCTGATCTATCGACAGGATCATATGGTTTTTATCTTTTCTTTTGTTAATGTGATGTATCACATTGATTAATTTGCGAATATTGAACCAGTTCTGTAACCCAGGAATGAATCCCACTTGATCATGGTGGATAATTCTTTTTATGGGCTGTTGAAATCAATTTGCAAGTATCTTGTTGAGGATTTTTGCAAATGCATTCATCAAGGATATTGGCCTATAGTTCTCTTTTTTTGCTGGGTCTCTGTCTGGCTTGGGAATCAAAGTGAAGCTAGCTTCGTCAAATGAGTCCAGAAGTTTTCCTTTGACTTCTATTTTTTGGAATAACTTGAGAAGAATGGGTATTAATTCTGTTTTAAATGTCTGGTAGTATTCTCCAGGAAAGCAATCTGGCCCAGGGCTCTTATTTGTTGGGAGATTTTTGATAATTGATTCAATTTCTTTACTAGCTATGGGTCTGTTCAGATTTTCTATCTTTTCCTGTGTGAATTTTGGTACTGCGTGTATGTTTATGAATTTGTCCATTTCTTCTAAGTTGTACAGTTTGTTGGCATATAATTTTTAATAGTATTCTCTGATAATTGCTTGTATTTCTGAGGGGTTGGTTGTAATAAGTTTAACTTTTTGGTTTCTATATTGTTTATTTCTGCCCTGATTTTTAAATTTCTCTTCTCCTACTGGGNTCCAGGAAAGCAATCTGGCCCAGGGCTCTTATTTGTTGGGAGATTTTTGATAATTGATTCAATTTCTTTACTAGCTATGGGTCTGTTCAGATTTTCTATCTTTTCCTGTGTGAATTTTGGTACTGCGTGTATGTTTATGAATTTGTCCATTTCTTCTAAGTTGTACAGTTTGTTGGCATATAATTTTTAATAGTATTCTCTGATAATTGCTTGTATTTCTGAGGGGTTGGTTGTAATAAGTTTAACTTTTTGGTTTCTATATTGTTTCTTTCTGCCCTGATTTTTAAATTTCTCTTCTCCTACTGGGTTTGGAGTACTCTTATTGCTCTCCCTCTAGTTCCTTTAGGTGTGCTCTTAGATTTTGTACTTGCGCTTTTTCTAATTTCTTGAAATAGGCCTGGAGTGCAATGTACTTTCCTCTTAGGACTGCTTTTGCCGTATCCCATAGAATTTGAATTTTTGTATTTTCATTTTCATTTGTTCCCATGTATTTTTTAATATCTTCTCTTATTGCCTGATTGGCCCATTAGTTCTTTAGTAGGATGTTCTTTAACGTCCATGTTTTTGGAGGTTTTCCAGACTTCTTCCTGTGATTGATTTCAAGTTTCATAGCCTTGTGATCTGGAAGTGTGCTTGGTATGATCTCAATTCTTTTATTTATTGAGGGCTGCTTTATGTCCCAGTATGTGATCTATCTTGGAGAATGTGCCATGTGCACTTGAGAAGAAAATGAATTCCATGGCCTCAGGATGTAGAATTCTAAATATCTCTGTCAAATCCATCTGGTCCAATGTGTCATTCAAGTCCATTGTGTCTTTAGTGATTTTCTGTCTAGTTGATCTATCCAATTCTGTAAGTGGAGTATTATCCATCTGTAAGTGGAGTATTAAAGTTCCCTGCTATTAGCACATTTTTATCCATAAGATTGTTTCTGTGTATGATTAATTGCTTTATGTATTTGGGTTCTCCCGTATTCGGTGCATAGATATTTATAATTGTTAGCTCTTTCCGACACATAGACCCTGTAATTATTACATAATGCCCTTCTTCATCCCTTGTTACTGCCTTTACTTTAAAGTCCAGTTTGTCTGATATAAGTATAGCTACTCCAGCTTTCTTTTGACTTCCAGTAGCTTAATATATATTTCTCCATCCCCTTACTTTCAATCTGAAGGTGTCTTCCAGTCTAAAATGCGTTTCTTGTAGACAGCAAATAGATAGATTTTGTTTTTCATCCATTCTGCTACCCTATGTCTTTGATTGGGGCATTTAGTCCATTTTCATTCAGTGTTATTATTAAAAAGTATGGGTTTAGAGTCATTGTGTCCTTTGTAGGATTCATGTTCGTGGTGGTGTCTCTGCTACCTTGAGTTCCTTGCAACATTTCCCTCATAGAGTCTCCCTCAGGATTTCTTGTAGGGCTGGTTTAGTGGTGACGAATTCTTTCCATTTTGGTTAATTTGGGTAGACTTTCATCTTTCCTTCTATTCTGAATGACAGGCTTGCTGGATAGAGGATTCTTTGCTGCATATTTTTTCTGTCCATCACATTGAAGACTTCCTGCAATTCCTTTTTGGCCTGCCAAATTTCAGTAGATAGGTCTGTCACCACTCTGATAGGTCTCCTTTTGTATGTTAGGGCCCTTTTATCCCTAGCTGCTTTCAGGATTTTCTCTTTGTCCTTATAATTTGCCAGTTTTACTGTGATATGTCATGCAGAAGATCGATTTAAGTTACGTCTGAGGTGAGTTCTCTATGCCTCTTGAATTTCAATGTCTGTTTCCTTCCCCAGATTGGGGAAGTTCTCTGCTATAATTTGTTCAAGGACTCTTTCAGCTCCTTTCCCTCTCTCTTCCTCTTCTGGAATTCCTATGATTCGGATATTGTTCTGTTTGATTGTATTGATGAGCTCTTGAACTCTCCTTTTATGTTCCTGGATCAATTTATCTCTTTTTCTCAGCTTCCTCTTTTTATATAATTGTGTCTTCTAAATCACTTATTCTCCGTTCTGCTTCATCAATCTGTGCATTGGACGCCTACATTTTATTATGCATCACATTTATAACATTTTTTTTTATTTTTTTTTATTTTTTTTTATTTTTTTAATAGTTTATTGTCAAAT
>NW_027527142.1:0-258 GCF_008692635.1 Crocuta crocuta
ATATTTTTCAATAATAACACTGAATGTAAATGGACAAAATGCTCCTAAAAAAGGACACAGGGTGTCAGAATGAATAAAAAAAAATCCATTTTTTGCTGTCTATAAAAGACACATTTTCAAAAATATTTTTAAAATATTTTTTATTTATTTCTAGGAGACAGAGAGAGAGACAGCGTGAGCAGGGGAGGGTCAGAGAGAGAGGGAGACACAGACTCCAAAACAGGATCCAGGCTCTGAGCTGGCAGTCAGCACAGAGCC
>NW_027527142.1:342-3480 GCF_008692635.1 Crocuta crocuta
CCCTATAAAAGACACATTTTAGATTTGAGAACACCTTCAGGTTCAAAGTGAGGAGATGGAGAACCCTCTTTCATGCTACTGGAAGTTAAAAGAAAGCTGGAGAAACCATACTTAAAGCAGACAAACTATATTTTAAAATAAAGGCTGAGGCAAGAGATAAAGGAGGGCATTTTATCATAATTACAGGGTCGATCTATCAAGAAGTGCTAACAAGTATAAATGTTTATGCACTGAATTAGAAAGCACCCAAATATACAAAACTACTAATCACAAACATAAGCATTCTTATTGAAAAGAATGCAGTGATTTTAGAGAACTTTACTACTCCACTTGCCGCAATGGACAGATCATTGAGGCAGAAAATCAATAAAGAAACAATGTCCCTGAATGATACACTGCACCAGTTGGACTTGACTGGTAAATACATCCTTGAACACACATTCTTCAAGAGTACACATGGAACAAACAGCAAGATAGATCACATACTGGGTGATCAGAACAATTCTGAGTAAAGCATTGAGATCATAACATGCACATTTTCTTTCTTTTTTTTTTTTAATGTTTATTGATTTATGAGAGAGATAGCATGACCAGTGGAGGGTCAGAGAGAGAGGGAGACACAGAATCTGAAACATGCTCCAGGCTGTGGACTAGCTGTCAGCACAGAGCCTGACGCGGGGCTTGAACCCACAAACCGTGAGATCATGAACTGAGCCGAAGTTGGACGCTTAACCGACTGAGCCACCCAGGTGCCCCACCATGAACATTTTCATATCATAATGTTATGAAACTTGAAATCAACCATAGGAAAATTTTAGAAAACCTTCAAATGTATAGAGGTTAAAGAACATTCTACTAAAGAAGAAATGGGTCAACCAAGCAATTAAATAAAACAATTAAAAGACACATGGAAATAAATAAATATGAAAACCCAACAGTCCAAACCCCTAGGAATGCAGCAAAGGCAGCCCTAAGAGAAAAATACATTGCAATCCAGGCCTATCTAAAGAAACAAGAAAAATCCCAAATGCAAAATCTAACACAAACCTAAAGGAACTAGAAGCAGAGCAAGAAAGGAATCCCAAGGCCAGCAGAAGAAGATAAATAATAAAGATCAGAGCAGAAATAAGATAAAACAAAACACAACAATATAGAATCTCCCTCAAAAAACAAAAAACAAAAACTAAGGAGAACAAATCAATTAAATAAAGAGCTGGTTTTTTTTAAAAATAAACAAAATTAATAAACCCTTAGTCAGATTTCTAATAAAAAATAAGACAGAGGATCCAAATAGAAAAAAAATCACGACTGAAAATAAACTTATTTCAACCAATCTATCAGGAATACAACAATTATTAGAGAATAGTATGAAAAATTATATGCCAACAAACTGGACAACTAGAAGAAATGGATAAATTCTTAGACACCCACAAGTTACCAAAACTCGAGCGGGAAGAAATAGAAATTTTGATCAGACCCATTAATAGTGAAGAAATTGAATCAGTTATCAAAAATCTCCAAACAAATGAGTCCTGGGCCAGAAGGCTTCTGAGGTGAATTCTACCAGACATTTAAAGCAGAGTTAATACATACCCTTCTCAGGCTGTTCCAAAAAATAGAAACAGGAGAGCTTCTAGACTCATTCTCTGAAGGCAGCATCCCCTTGATTTCCAAACCAGACAGAGACCCAACAAGAAAGGAGAATAAAAGCCCAATATCTCTGATGAACATGGATGCAAAATTCTTAACAAGATACTGGTTAATCAAATTCAACAGGATATAGAAAGAATTATTCATCATGACCAAGTGGGATCCATTCCTGGGCTACAAGACTGGTTCAATATACACAAATCAATCAATGTGACACATCTCATTAATAAAAGAAAGGATAAAAACCTTATGACCCTGTCAATAGATGCAAAACAGCATTTTACAACATACAGCATCGTTTCTTAATGAAAACCTTCAAGAAAGTCGGAGTAGAAGAAACATAGCTAAACATCATAAAAGCCATATAAGAAAAGCCCACAGTTAATACCATCCACAATGGGGAAAACAGAGAGCTTTCCCCCTGAGGTCAGGAACATGACAGGGATGTCCACTCTCACCACTGTTGTTTAATATAGTGCTGGAAGTCCTAGCATCAGCAGACAACAAAATGAAATAAAAATCATCAGAATTGGCAAAGGGGAAGTCAAACTTTCACTTTTTGCAGACAACATGATACTCTACACACAAAACCTGACAGACTCAACTAAAAGTCTGCTAGACTTGATACAGAAATTCAACAAAGTCCTAGGGTACAAAATCAGAAAGAGAAATCAAGAGAAGGATCCCATTTACAATTGCATCATGAACCATAAAATACCAGGAATAAACATGACCAAAGATGTAAAAGATCTATATGCTGAAAACTATAGAAAACTTATGAAGGAAATTGAAGAATACAACAAAATTTCAAAATATTCCATGCTCATGGATTGGAGGAATAAATACTGTTAAAATGTCAATAATACTCAAAGCAATTTGGACATTTAATGGAATCCCAATCAAAACTGCACTGGCATTCTTCTCAAAGCTAGAGCAAACAATCCTAAAATGTGTATGTACTACAAAAAACTCCAGATAGCCAAAGTAATATTGAAGAAGAAAACCAAATCAGGAGGCATAACAATCCCTGATTTTAGTCTCTACTACAAAGCTGTAATCATCAAGACAGTATGGTATTGGCACAAAAACAGACACATAAAACAATGGAGTAGAATAGAGAATCCAGAAATGGACCCACAGATGTATTACCAACTAGTCTTTGACAAATCAGAAAAGACCATTGCTAGACAAAAGACTGTCTCTTTGGCAAATGGTGGTAGGAGAATTGGACAGCAACATGCAGAAGAATGGAACCATACCACTTTCTTACGCTATACACAAAAATAAACTCAAAATGGATGAAAGACCTAAAAGTGAGACAGGAAACCATCAAAACTGTACAGGAGAAAGAGTGCATCAACTTTCTTTGACCTCAGCTACAGCAATTTCTTGCTTGACACATCTCCAAAGGCAAGGGAATTAAAAGCAAAAATGAATCATTGGGACCTCATAAAGATAAAAATCAACAAAACTAAAAGGCAAAAGACC
>NW_027527142.1:4808-8511 GCF_008692635.1 Crocuta crocuta
TGTGTAATAGTATCTGGATTAAGTCTCTTGAAATGATTTAAGCTTTGCCTTTTTAAAAATATTTTTTCATCATGTGCTGACAAATACTCTTTCTTATTTAGGGCTTCTTTTGATCCTCTTTATGTATTTTTTTCATTTTTGGACAGTTTATATATTATATAGTCACAATCATCCATTTGTTTTAGTGCCAGATTTTTTGTCTTATTTGAAATATTCCCCCAAGAGTACAAAGACAGTGGCCTATTTCATTTTCTAAAAGCTGGATATTTATTGTTTATATTTAACACTGAAATACACTTAAAGTTGACATTTATGTGTGATATGAAATAAGAATGCATTGATAATTTTTCCATATGAATACCTACTTCCCTGATAATTATTTATTAAAATGTGGTCTATTTCACTTGCTGTTTTGTATCCTTCCCTTGGTCCCTGAGTGTCTGTCGATCTTGCTGTGATAGAGGGAATGAGAGCCAGCACCTTGTCTTCACTGAGCTCAGTCCTCTAGTGAGCACTATATATCCTCATGAAAGCCATTACCAGGAATCACACTGAGCAAGAGCTTTTAGTGTGAGCTGCATTTTGTGCTATACGCTAAAGAGCTGAATTTTTGTTTAGGCAAGTATACCAGATGTAGATATGTCTATATCTGATTGCCCCAAAGTCTCAAAATGTTTGTATTCTCTACCTTTTCAGTATAGTTGCCTCCATGGGAACAGATTTTGGGAGGGGCCACAGAAGGATAGAGGGATCCTCCAGGCAGAGACTGACAGAACTGTGTATAGCTTCTTTGCATTGTGAAGTGACAGAGTTAATGCCCCTTGGCAGACTTGTTGGGCACATGGCCATTATGAGCCTCCTGGACCTTTAAAAGGGTGGAAGCATCTTCTGACAGGTCTCTCTACATGACAACACCCTGACACTTCCCTTCCTCCTTGTTTCTCCTATTGATGACACACAGTACTTGATAGCTATTTAGATTTCCTCTGACTATTTTTTCCTTTCTTCATATTGTGGTATCTTTCATAGGCTGTATTTTGAAACTCAAACTGTAAATTTGTTCCAGGCCATCAGCTTCGCTCATCCACCCATCGGCCCACAGCTTCAGTTGCCCTCAAAAGTTCTTTGCTTCTGGCACATTCCTGAGGAAAATGACCTCCAGATTTCAGTATCAGCAATCAGCCTCAGTGACTGATGCTCAAGCACTGATTATCTTTCCTTTGTGACTTTCAGCTGCAGTTAGAGCTTCTGTGTTATTTGGCGGTAACAAGAGCTGAAAAATGGCCTCCAGCGTATTTCTGAAAAATATCCAAAGGATTTATCCAAAAACCCACAACTTATAAATTGCTTTTAGAACCCTCCTGGTATTAGTATTGCCAAGGACCTTCAATTGACTCACAGTTCAGGAAGCCAGGGCAAGTTACTAGAGCTGCTTTCCAGATTTCTCCTTGTTCCATAGAAGCAACGCCATTGGCCAGCCACAGGACTTAGTACTAATGACATCAGGACTTCCACGCAACAAAATCCACATCTTTATTCTTGCCACTTCTTTTAGGCTGGCATCACCAATATTGACTTTATCCACACATTAAGGAAAATACAGGTAAAAAAAATCAATACCATTTAAAATTGCACCAAAACCCATAAGATATTATGAATAAACCTGACTAAAGAGGTAAAATAACTGTATTCAGAAAACTATAGAAGACATATGAAAGGAATTAAAGAGGACACAAAGAGATAGTAAAACATTCCATGTTCATTGATTGGAAGAATAAATATAGATAAAATGTCTAAACTACCCAAAACAATTCACACGTATAATGCAATACCTATCAAAATATCACAGGCTTTCATTGCCGAGCTAGATTAAATAATCCTAAAATTTGTGTGGAACCACAAAAGAGCTTGAGTAGTCAAATCAGTTTTCTACCCTGGTTTCTATCTATCTGTTCTTCTAGGGATCCTATCACAGATTTTATGACACTTTAAGGAGTCACTGAGTATTCTGAGTCTACCTTTTGATACAGTACCTTTCTTTCTCTTTTCTTTTCACCTTCATTATTTTCCATAATGTTATCTTCTATATCATTGTTTTGTTTTTCTGCCTTGTCTATCTTTGCTGTCATGGCATCTAGTCAGGTTTGCATCTCAGTTATGGCATTTTTAATTTCTGGTTTACCATGTTTTAGTTCTTGTACCTCTCAGTAAGGGCTTCTCTAGTATTTTCTATGTTTTTTTTTCAAGCCTAGTTCATATTGTTGTAATTGCTTTTGTAATTTTGTTTCAGACATCATACTTATATCTGTATTTATTAAATCACTGGTCATTACTTCTTGATTTTCTTTTTTGGGGGGTTCATTCTTCTATCTTATCATTTTCTCTAGGTCACTATTTTTGTGTGATTTTTAGGTAAGCCTGTTATAGTCCTGCTCCTGAGAACTATGCCTATACTAAGAAGCAGTCCATTAAAAAGGGATGGGGGATTCCTATATGCACTATGCTGTTATATTTTGGATGCTTGTACCCACATTTCAGTCCTCTGAATAGTTTCTCCTTGCCTGCAGTGGGGGTTTTCAGACATTGTCCACTGTGTGGCAAGTTTTAAAGATCTATGTTTTGGTCTAATTGTTAAAAGAACCCAGATCAAATTAAAAAAAAAAGGTAAAATAAAATAAAATAAAATAAAATAAAATAAATAACCTAGATCTCCTACACTGAAGCTTTGGAGTACTATGATCAGTAGACTTGGTATGAGGGGTTTTTGCTGGTCTTCTGGGGTCCTGCTGCACTGATTTTCAGGAGTATGTGCTGCAGTGGAGATGTACTTGCAGGGTGATGGATCTTGATGTTAACTGCTCTTGTCTCCACGGGGAGCACTGTGTTGCTCATTGAAGTTGGTCCAACTGATGGACTGGGGGAACTGAGAAGGTCCCACGCCAGGAGTGGGGTGGGGAGTTTGCACCCACCACTCCTCCAGAAGCCCTCACAGAATAGCAATCAGCACTCTTGTGTGTCTAGCCTCTGTCAGGTTCCTGCATTCAACGTGCCTGCCAGGTGGCACAGAACTCCTGAGTTTTACCTCAGGCATGTGGCTGGGTTTCAAAACTCCAAATTTTATGGACCCATGCAGCACAGACTTGTATAGCTCTTCTGGAGGAAGATCTCACTGTGTTCTTGTATTTGCTGATTTGTCCTAGAAAAGTAGTCCCATGACTGTACATTGGTTCCGAGTTTATGGTAAAGCATAACAAAAGCCCAGCACCAAGTTTGTGGTCCTCAACTGATGTCTCTTTCACTATTCTAATGAACAAAACACCATGTTGGCACCACCAGTTCTTCTGACCCAGAGAAGCTCTGCCACCACTCCCAAATATACTCTAAAAAGAGGAACTGTTTCCACCCACGTGTCCCAGGTAATCCTCAGACCATGCTGTCCAATCCCAGACCTCCACCCTCCTTTCCCACAGCAACACTGTTAAGCCCACCAGACATGGCTTCAGGTGATGTTGTTTACTTCTAAAACTCCAGACTTTGTGCTCTGCTGCTTATAACAATAACTTGCAATAGTCAGCCCCTCTCCTTTTCCCAGTCAATGGATTAAGGGAAGAATTTTCCTTATGCAATCCTCTGTCTGCATCTCTCTCTCTCTCTCTCTCTCTCTCTCTCTCTCTCACACACACACACACTCTCTCTCTCTCTC
>NW_027527142.1:23133-50433 GCF_008692635.1 Crocuta crocuta
TATATATATATATATATATACACACATATATATAAAATACTGCTTGGCAATGAAAAAGAATGAAATTCTGCCATTTGCAGCAACATAGATGTAACTGGAAGGTGTTATGCTGAGAGCATGAAGTAAGTCAGTTAGAGAAAGACAGATCTCATATGTTTTCATCCATATGCAGATCTTGAGAAACATAACAGAAGATCATAGGGGAAAGGAAAGGGAAAGAAAGAGTTACAAACAGAGAGGGAGGGAGGCAAAACATAAAGGACTCTTCAATACAGAGAATAATCTTATGGGAGATGAGTTTCGTGGGGCAGAGTGGAAAATGGGTGATGAGCATTGAGAAAGGCTCTTGTTGGGATGAATCCTGGGTGTTGTAAGTAAGCGATGAACCAGAGGAATCTACCCCAAAAACCAATAGCACACTTTATACACTGTTAGCCAACTTGACAATAAATTATACTAAATTAAAAAATAAAAAATAAAGAAAAGAATATGTTAAACATGTATAATGCTCAAGTTGCATCCTTCCTTGGAAAGTTGGTGAACACTTACTTTCAAAAGTAATACCACTTTCTTAGACCCAGGGATATCTTACTTTCCTATATGAGAAGTTACAAACAAGTTTTGGTATTTGAAAAAAAAATGTTTAATCCCTCACCAATACTTGGTATCCTATGAATACTTAATATATGGAAACATATTGTTTGTAGGGAGATATCTAAATGTGGTTTTAATATGCATTTTCTTATTTGAAAATAGGTTGAATTTTTTTTCATTTGTGTAATAGATATCTGGATTAAGTCTCTTGAAATGATTTAAGCTTTGCCTTTTTAAAAATATTTTTTCATCATGTGCTGACAAATACTCTTTCTTATTTAGGGCTTCTTTTGATCCTCTTTATGTATTTTTTTCATTTTTGGACAGTTTATATATTATATAGTCACAATCATCCATTTGTTTTAGTGCCAGATTTTTTGTCTTATTTGAAATATTCCCCCAAGAGTACAAAGACAGTGGCCTATTTCATTTTCTAAAAGCTGGATATTTATTGTTTATATTTAACACTGAAATACACTTAAAGTTGACATTTATGTGTGATATGAAATAAGAATGCATTGATAATTTTTCCATATGAATACCTACTTCCCTGATAATTATTTATTAAAATGTGGTCTATTTCACTTGCTGTTTTGTATCCTTCCCTTGGTCCCTGAGTGTCTGTCGATCTTGCTGTGATAGAGGGAATGAGAGCCAGCACCTTGTCTTCACTGAGCTCAGTCCTCTAGTGAGCACTATATATCCTCATGAAAGCCATTACCAGGAATCACACTGAGCAAGAGCTTTTAGTGTGAGCTGCATTTTGTGCTATACGCTAAAGAGCTGAATTTTTGTTTAGGCAAGTATACCAGATGTAGATATGTCTATATCTGATTGCCCCAAAGTCTCAAAATGTTTGTATTCTCTACCTTTTCAGTATAGTTGCCTCCATGGGAACAGATTTTGGGAGGGGCCACAGAAGGATAGAGGGATCCTCCAGGCAGAGACTGACAGAACTGTGTATAGCTTCTTTGCATTGTGAAGTGACAGAGTTAATGCCCCTTGGCAGACTTGTTGGGCACATGGCCATTATGAGCCTCCTGGACCTTTAAAAGGGTGGAAGCATCTTCTGACAGGTCTCTCTACATGACAACACCCTGACACTTCCCTTCCTCCTTGTTTCTCCTATTGATGACACACAGTACTTGATAGCTATTTAGATTTCCTCTGACTATTTTTTCCTTTCTTCATATTGTGGTATCTTTCATAGGCTGTATTTTGAAACTCAAACTGTAAATTTGTTCCAGGCCATCAGCTTCGCTCATCCACCCATCGGCCCACAGCTTCAGTTGCCCTCAAAAGTTCTTTGCTTCTGGCACATTCCTGAGGAAAATGACCTCCAGATTTCAGTATCAGCAATCAGCCTCAGTGACTGATGCTCAAGCACTGATTATCTTTCCTTTGTGACTTTCAGCTGCAGTTAGAGCTTCTGTGTTATTTGGCGGTAACAAGAGCTGAAAAATGGCCTCCAGCGTATTTCTGAAAAATATCCAAAGGATTTATCCAAAAACCCACAACTTATAAATTGCTTTTAGAACCCTCCTGGTATTAGTATTGCCAAGGACCTTCAATTGACTCACAGTTCAGGAAGCCAGGGCAAGTTACTAGAGCTGCTTTCCAGATTTCTCCTTGTTCCATAGAAGCAACGCCATTGGCCAGCCACAGGACTTAGTACTAATGACATCAGGACTTCCACGCAACAAAATCCACATCTTTATTCTTGCCACTTCTTTTAGGCTGGCATCACCAATATTGACTTTATCCACACATTAAGGAAAATACAGGTAAAAAAAAAATCAATACCATTTAAAATTGCACCAAAACCCATAAGATATTATGAATAAACCTGACTAAAGAGGTAAAATAACTGTATTCAGAAAACTATAGAAGACATATGAAAGGAATTAAAGAGGACACAAAGAGATAGTAAAACATTCCATGTTCATTGATTGGAAGAATAAATATAGATAAAATGTCTAAACTACCCAAAACAATTCACACGTATAATGCAATACCTATCAAAATATCACAGGCTTTCATTGCCGAGCTAGATTAAATAATCCTAAAATTTGTGTGGAACCACAAAAGAGCTTGAGTAGTCAAATCAGTTTTCTACCCTGGTTTCTATCTATCTGTTCTTCTAGGGATCCTATCACAGATTTTATGACACTTTAAGGAGTCACTGAGTATTCTGAGTCTACCTTTTGATACAGTACCTTTCTTTCTCTTTTCTTTTCACCTTCATTATTTTCCATAATGTTATCTTCTATATCATTGTTTTGTTTTTCTGCCTTGTCTATCTTTGCTGTCATGGCATCTAGTCAGGTTTGCATCTCAGTTATGGCATTTTTAATTTCTGGTTTACCATGTTTTAGTTCTTGTACCTCTCAGTAAGGGCTTCTCTAGTATTTTCTATGTTTTTTTTTCAAGCCTAGTTCATATTGTTGTAATTGCTTTTGTAATTTTGTTTCAGACATCATACTTATATCTGTATTTATTAAATCACTGGTCATTACTTCTTGATTTTCTTTTTTGGGGGGTTCATTCTTCTATCTTATCATTTTCTCTAGGTCACTATTTTTGTGTGATTTTTAGGTAAGCCTGTTATAGTCCTGCTCCTGAGAACTATGCCTATACTAAGAAGCAGTCCATTAAAAAGGGATGGGGGATTCCTATATGCACTATGCTGTTATATTTTGGATGCTTGTACCCACATTTCAGTCCTCTGAATAGTTTCTCCTTGCCTGCAGTGGGGGTTTTCAGACATTGTCCACTGTGTGGCAAGTTTTAAAGATCTATGTTTTGGTCTAATTGTTAAAAGAACCCAGATCAAATTAAAAAAAAAAGGTAAAATAAAATAAAATAAAATAAAATAAAATAAATAACCTAGATCTCCTACACTGAAGCTTTGGAGTACTATGATCAGTAGACTTGGTATGAGGGGTTTTTGCTGGTCTTCTGGGGTCCTGCTGCACTGATTTTCAGGAGTATGTGCTGCAGTGGAGATGTACTTGCAGGGTGATGGTTCTTGATGTTAACTGCTCTTGTCTCCACGGGGAGCACTGTGTTGCTCATTGAAGTTGGTCCAACTGATGGACTGGGGGAACTGAGAAGGTCCCACGCCAGGAGTGGGGTGGGGAGTTTGCACCCACCACTCCTCCAGAAGCCCTCACAGAATAGCAATCAGCACTCTTGTGTGTCTAGCCTCTGTCAGGTTCCTGCATTCAACGTGCCTGCCAGGTGGCACAGAACTCCTGAGTTTTACCTCAGGCATGTGGCTGGGTTTCAAAACTCCAAATTTTATGGACCCATGCAGCACAGACTTGTATAGCTCTTCTGGAGGAAGATCTCACTGTGTTCTTGTATTTGCTGATTTGTCCTAGAAAAGTAGTCCCATGACTGTACATTGGTTCCGAGTTTATGGTAAAGCATAACAAAAGCCCAGCACCAAGTTTGTGGTCCTCAACTGATGTCTCTTTCACTATTCTAATGAACAAAACACCATGTTGGCACCACCAGTTCTTCTGACCCAGAGAAGCTCTGCCACCACTCCCAAATATACTCTAAAAAGAGGAACTGTTTCCACCCACGTGTCCCAGGTAATCCTCAGACCATGCTGTCCAATCCCAGACCTCCACCCTCCTTTCCCACAGCAACACTGTTAAGCCCACCAGACATGGCTTCAGGTGATGTTGTTTACTTCTAAAACTCCAGACTTTGTGCTCTGCTGCTTATAACAATAACTTGCAATAGTCAGCCCCTCTCCTTTTCCCAGTCAATGGATTAAGGGAAGAATTTTCCTTATGCAATCCTCTGTCTGCATCTCTCTCTCTCTCTCTCTCTCTCTCTCTCTCTCACACACACACACACTCTCTCTCTCTCTCCCCCCCTCTCCGCCCCCCCCTTTCGCTAGCTTGCTCCTGTCTGTGTAATCAAGGCTCCCTCCCTTTTGCAGTACTCAGTTCTTTTCTCCCCCATATCAAATCTCTGCAGTTCCTACCTCACAAGGTCTGGTCATTTTTCTACTTGTAGATGTGTTTTGTTCTCTCAGTCTTCATATTGATTTCTTGGGTGTTCATAATGATTTCTTGCATATCTAACTGTGTTCAAAGGATCAGGCAAGCTTAGAGGAGTCACCCTATTTCTGAGCCATTTACTCTTTACTCACTTCTTATTTTTAATTGAAGCAGAATTGCAGGCATTTCAACACAAATGAAATTGTATCATGTCTTGTGTAACTGGAAAAGTTTTGCCAAATTATTTTCTCATGAATTTCCCTTTTGCCCTAAATTTTCCATTTTCTAAACCTTATTTAGTTAAATGTTGGTGGAAAGATGACTCAATATGATAGATGTGTTTTCTCCTTAGCATTTATCGATGCCCTTTAGCTAAACACTAGGAAAACACTTGTAATTGAATGAGTTGGGTATATTATTCACTGCAGTAAGAGAAAACACACATGGTGGGGAATCGTGGAGTGTCAGAGTGAGGAAGTATTAAAGATAAAAGGAGTCAAAACATTTTTAGTTATTATTGTTGAAATGAGCTACATTTATTATTATTATTATTTCATAACATGAGTAAGAAATTTTTTGCTTGATCACCGTTGTAATGGGCTACATTTAGAAATCATTTCAAGCTCATTTTTCCCTCCTTAGTTCTTCAAACGCATACAAATGAAGGATGTTTTTTTCCTGCTGTTAACTTCAGGAAGGTAAAATATGACTGTATTTTGGCTTGTCAAGATTCTTTTCTCAGCCACCAGGCATCCTGTGATACACAATCTGATTTCCACTAATATGTATTCACTTTTTCAGGCAGCATCCCAGAGGGATTTTTTTTTCACATGGACCATATTCTATTTTACAGGAAACATGAGATTCTCCCCCTAGAAAAGCTCCAAGTGCACAGATCATGCAATGCAGCACTGCTCTCTCAAGCTACAGAGTAACTATGGGCCCTTCTCTCATTCTCAATATCCAAGACAGAAGGCAAACATAGGTCTACTGTGTTCTTTATATTTCATAAGACAAACTAATCCCTTAAGTTTTTTCCATATGTTTTAAGTGAGGGGCAGGCAACTGTACCAGCCATTAATTTTCTGGGACAGCAACTCAGAATACACCTACACTTCTCTCCTAAAATCTCTATGCTCTCTCTTGACTTTATTAAATATTCCATGAATGTGAACAGTTAGATCCACATAATTATATTTAGGCCACATCTTTTGAAATAACTTATGATGATAGGTTTGGCATTCATTTAGAATAGTTCATCTATTTTTTTGTTTGTTTATTTTTGCTCAAAGATTTCATTTTAACAATTCCTTACTTATATATTAAACATTTTATTATAATAACAGCAAATGGCCTGTTAGTAGCATAAAGAAAATCCTACTGTCATGTTACTTAAGCTACTTACTATGCAGCAGAATTGAAAACCATTCTGTCCCATGTTCATCTGAGCCCCATAGGTCTTCTACTTTCTCACCCAGGACCACTCTTTCTGCATTTTGCATTTTGTCTTGATTTTATCATTCCCAGCCATGCATGTGGGAAATTCCACATTTTATGCTTCCCTTTGTCAGTGACAGTTTTCCTGATGGATAGATTGAAGTGAGCTCACTCACTATTGTTCTGTATCTGGATACCTTTAGCTTTTGCCACACAACATTTGAAATAAGTAACTATTTTCAGTATTTACCTGTTTACTGGCAGTACCAGATACATAGTAGCAGATAAGCAATCTACAGTGTTTTAGATAACAGATATCTAGAACACATATATATAGTACCTAATAGGTATTTGTTGAGTAGAGGAATAAATGATACAGTTACATTAAATTAAGTTGGAGACTGTGATCATTTAAACTTCAAAACAGAATGGAGGTAAAAGGGTAAAGAAATGAATTGTTGGAAGAAATATTCATTCGAAGATATTTTTTGGAGTGAATATTACATAGTTCAGGTTTAGATCTCTCTTGTCGAAATCATTATGCTCCTTTAGGTTTGAGCAAAGGGAATAAGATATGAGCTCCAGTCAATTTTCCTGATGATGTGGAGTAGAATCCATGTCTTCTTCCATCTCACAACATGAATGATAAAGAAACCATACCCATGAGCGTCAACTGTGAATTAACTTTCTTCACCACCTGCATAAGTAGACACTTCTTTTGGATATTGTATTTACTTCTGTGGCCTTGAATAGTCATCAAGTAAATTCTACAGCATGGAATTCAAATAAAAAATTGTTGGGGTGCTGGGTGGCTCAGTCGGTTGAGCGTCTGACTTCAGCTCAGGTCATGATCTCACGGGACGTGGGTTCAAGCCCCGCAACTGGCTCTGTTGCTTTGGACAACAAGACTGCTTTGGATTCTGTATCTCGCTCTCTCTCTGACCCTCCCCTGCTCATGCTGTCTCTCTCTCTCTATCTCTCTCTCTCTCTCAGAAATAAAGAAAACATTAAAATTTAAAAAAAAATTGGTGTCCATTAACAAAAGACATATTGGGAAATGGAATGATAAAAAAATTATAAATTATGACATCAAAATAATTTTAGATTTATTTGAAAGGAAAAGTCCATCATTCTAATCATATTAAATAAAACTATATATATGTACATATATATGTATATAATATATATATACATATATATAACATATATATGTATATAATAATAAATAAAATGTACATATATACTTTTATTTAATATATGTAAATAAATAAATTATACATATTATATACATAAAATATGTAAATACATATTATATACATAAAATATGTAAATAAATAAATAAAACATTATATATAGTTTTTATATATAGTTTTATTTAATATATGTAGTTTTATGCCTGTGTATGTACATATATATTAGAATATTATATTAGAATATGTATATCAGAATAATTACAAACTTCATATATAAACCCCTAGTTTCAGCAGATTCAAAATACGGCAATTTTTCCTCAGTCATACAGAACATCTTCTTCCTGTGGCTTTTCTAATATGACATACTGGCAGGATGGTGAGAGGGTATTCGTTTTCACCATTGTAGAGGGGTCCAGGATAAAAGTATGGCCGCAGGGAATCTGTGAAGCAGTTTCTATAGGTGTAGATGTGAGACAGGTTGGTCACATTATAAAAGGAAACCCTCCCAGCCTCATAGTCCAGGAAGATACCAATAATCTCAGGAGGTTCCTCAAGGTGGAGTGTTATTTGTGGATTTGCAAGAGCTTGGTAGTCATTACTTCTCTTCAAGCACATTGTCCAGAACCCAGTCTCTGGGGACACTATGATTTCTCCCCGTCTGCAGACAGAATCCTTACAAATGCCTAATGTCCATTTTATTTTATTTTTCACACTCACTTCCCAGTAGTGTTTACCTTTTGAAAAAATTTGCTGACCTAATACACAGACCAGGTTATCAAACCGCTGTGTTCTTTTGGGTAGATCTTGCAAGGTAGCAACTGATTTCACACTTTTCTTGTCATCAGTAATTTGGAGATATGGGTGAGCTGTGTCTGGATCCAGGGTAATACTTTCTATGGAAGAACATGTTGTTAGTCTTGGCTATGATCAATAACATTCAACAGTAATTAATGCAATATATAAAAATCCTTCCTTTACCTAGGACTCTTCTCTAGCTTTCCTCAAATGAAGCTGCTCCTTTGCCTCCTTTTTATATCGCCTCAGTTTATCAACTAACACACTTGAGAACTCGATAATGAGGATTTATCCCCAATGGTGAAAAATGAGTATTTAAACATATAGAATTTTTTCTAGTGAATGTTTTATTGCAAAAGGGCAATATTACACTGAATATTTATTACCTGACTGAAAACAATTATAAATATTTACTTTGATTCAGAATGTTTTGATGAGTTAAATTTGGGATAAATCATCAAATGAAATTTAACTAGATTTACTCAATTAATTTTCCTAAAACTGCTTTCAAATAGGTGCAATATTCAGATACGTGGATTCAAAAATAATTTTTGAAATTTTGTATGCTAAGCATATAAATACACAAAACAAAGCTAAAATGATTCAGATATTTACCTAATTACACAGGATTCTGTTAATATACACCATATGTTTTTCTCCTATTAATTAAGTGATCATAGTTGTCAGTAAAGCTAAGTTCTACTCATATTAGTAAAACCACAAAAAAAATTCTACTAGTATTAAGGCAATATTAAAAAAAACTAAAGACTCTTATATGTTAGCACTGTAAATATAAGATTATGTGCACTGAAAGCCATTCCAGCTCACTTGCTCATGGGCGTTTTCCAAAGTAATATCTTGTATCTAGACTATAATTTTTTCAATTGGTAAAAGTGCTTCTAACCTTGTCTCATGAAAATGAGTATTAGGTAAACAAATCATATAAACTGGACAAATCTCTTAAGAATATTCATCATATATTTCTTTTTAAAACAATATATTAATACGTGGCATTTCTTTCTCACAGTGTGTTTGTGGGAGTCAAATGAAGCTAGTTTCTTTGAGATCATTAATACAAAGCTAGAAAATATAACACAAATGGTTGTTGTTCCTAATATTAAACAGAGATCGTAAATTTGACAATTGGTTAGATGTCAAAAGACTCCTGGTTTTTCAATTTGACAAATTAAATGAAGGACCACCAATTGTGGTTCATTGGCAATTAGTGTCATGTGTCACTAGCCTCATCCTATTGTAGAATGGAGGCAACCTGCCCTTACCCTATTTCTTATCAGCAGCCCTTTAGAGACCTTCCCAGTGAATTTCTGGTTTTGAAAACCATGTTCAATGATAACATTTTGATCTATAGTGCTCTGCTTCCCTCCATCATTGAACGTCAGAAGCAGCACCATTTGTGGTAAATAAAGAGCTATCGCTATAAAATAGTCAACAATAAGCATGACAAAATGGAAGTTTTGGAGCTAAACAAGGGATGTCTGTGCGTATGCGTGTGTGTGTGTTTGGTGCCAGTTTTTGAGTGTATTACAGACTCCCTTGTCTGGTGGCCCAGTGTACTGGCTAAAAATAAGATCCAGTATCCCAACACTTCAATTTCTAGTTACCTGCATAGAATCGAGGATTTTTCAACCCTAAAAATAAAATAAAATAAAATAATAAAAGTATAGTGTTATTTACAAGATTTAACAGTGAATAAAACAACAAAGAAATGTGTGATCAAAAGGAAAGTTCATGAGTCAGGGCTAGAGGTAGTCATTTTCATTACCTACCTTCTCCCAGCAGTATTCTTCTTTCTGAAAGAATGGGACATAGTAAGAGTATGCCTTGAAATATATTTACATGTCTGTCCTCACAGAAAAATATTACTTACCAAGTTCTTCATGAAGTTTTCCTGAAATGCAAAAATGACAAATCTTGTGAGAATTTGGTTAGAGCTCATTAACTAGACTCTCTTTTTTTAAATTAATGTTTATTTAATTTTGAGAGAGAATCAGAGCATGAATGGGTGAGGAGTAGAGAGAGGGGAGACACAGAATCAGAAGTAGTCTACAGGCTCTGACCTCTGAGATGTCAGTCAGCACAGGACCCAATGCGAGGCTATGATTCATGAAAAATGAGATCATGACCTGAGTGGAAGTAGGATGCTAAATGAACTGAGCCACCCAGGTGCTGCAAGTAGACCTTCTTTCTAATCTTTACGCATGTAAATTGGGGAAAACAAGAGAGAGAGACAGCGAGAGAGAGAAACTGATTGAATTTAAGTTATAGATTTGGAAAATAGTCATTTAAAGCCTTTTGGGTGCCTTTGTTTTATCATAATTCAAAGAATCAAAATGTAAAATTTTGTCCAGAAATACCCTCTCCTAGGTGTTTGCATTAAGCAAATGAACTCCTATAGAGTGTCCTCAACAAATAAGTATAAATATAAGAAACTAAAACTGAAAGCACCAGTGGAGTTTGGATATAATTTCTTTTTCTCTGGACTTGAAGAATTAAAAAAAAATAAATGCAGTTAGTTAAGCTATAAAGTTTGTTTTGAAAATGCAAATTTCCTAACACATTAAGGAAGAATTTGACTTTACTGTGAATTTTGCATTTGTATATGTGTGATTTTTGTGGTATATAAAACTCTACAAAGTTGAATCTAGAGGTGCAGAAATGTATAAAATATAAACACACACACACACACCATGTATATACAGTTCTCAGAAGGACAGTGAGATACATCCACCCACAAATTGTACTACAACTTTCTGTCCTGCCACATCACAGTAACTATAAGATACCAGCTTCATCAGTGGTTCACAGCTCCATGCCCTTCCTTTCTTTGGTTTTTAACCCTATTTATTTTCTGTTATTTTTCTCTTTTCTCTTTTCTCTTACTATTCTTTATTATCTTCTTTTGCACCTGTTGTTGGGCATGCTGGTGGAGGGAGGGGCAATATATGCACCATGTGTATCTTTCAGCTCTGTTTCATGGTAAAGTGACATAAAATCATAGTATTTATGTATTTCCTGACAATTTAACAAGTAGAAAATTCTGTAACCTTTTGCTAGGTTTTATTTTTTTTTAAAAGTGTCAACAACAAATTTTTGAGTACCATGCCTGTAATGTCATGTTATGATTGGAATTTGTTTCTATGAAATTCATATATTTTTAACCCCAATGAAATAATTTTAGGCTATGGGGTCATTACAGTGGAGCCCTCATGAATAGGATTAGTGCCCTCATAAGAGCCATGAGCACTTGTTCTTGCTCTCAGCTTCTGCCTTCTATGAGAACAGTGAGAACACGGCATTTGCAAACAAGAAAGTGGACACTCAGGCACCAGATGTGCTGATGCCTTTACCTTGGATTTCCCAGGTACCAGAACTTGAGATAAATAAACAGAATGAGAAGGCAAGACACAGAAATGGAAAAAATATTTGAAAATCATGATGAAAGAGTTAATATCCAAAAACATATAAAAATACATACAACTCAATGAAAAAAGCAAACAATCTGATTTTAAAAATGGACAAAAGAAATGAGTAAACATTTTTCCACAGAAGACATACAAATAGGAGGTATATGAAAAGACAGTCAACATAACTATGTATATTATTATTGTTGTTGTTATTTATTTATTATTCATTCACAGAAAATAAGGAGATTTTGGTTGTAGCCACATGAATGAAAATGAAACCTGATAGCAGCATGCTAAATGAGGTAAGTTAGAAAGAGAAAGGGAAATACTCTGTGACATCATTTATATATAAAATTTTAAAGAATCAAATCATAGAAACAGAAAATAGAGTAATAATTACCAGAGGCTGGAGGAAGTGGGAATTTAGGAGATGTTGTCCATAGATATAAACTTACAACTGGCAATGAATAAGTTATGGAGATCTATTGTACAGCATAATTATAGTCAATACAGTATTATAAACTTCAAATTTGCTAAGATAATAGATCTTTTTTTTCTCACTCAATAAATAAACTGTAATTATGCAACATTATGGAGGTTTTAGTTAATGCCTTGGTGATAATTATATTGCAATATATAAATGTATGAAATCAACATGTTGTATACCTTAAACTTACACAATGTAATATGTCAATTATATCTCAATAAAAAGATACAAATATAGGTACTATTTTTTATTAATGTATAAAGGGCTATTTTAAAGTTGCTAGGAGACTAGATTTTAAGTATCCTTACCATAAAAAATAAAGGATAATTATGTGATGTTATATTGATGTGAAAGTTATTAGCTTATATATTGTGGTCATCATATTATAATATAGAAATGTGTCAAATAAAAGAAAGTAGAATTCTTATGGATATAAGCTTTACCAGATATAATGTTTAATATTTGTTCAATATAATGTTCAATAAGTACTTGCAATTAATATGTGACTTAAGAAGATTTACACCCAGTTATCAACAGAGCTCTTTTATCCTTGCCAAAAATTTTGTATTCACTAGAAAACAGTTTTTTAAAAAAAATAGTATTTATTACTTTTTAGAGAGAGGGAGAGAAAGCATGTGTAAGCAGCAGAGAGGTAGGGAGGAAGAGTGAAAGAAAATCCCAGCAGGCTCCACACTAATGGTGCAAAGCCCGACATAGGGCTCGAACTCCTGAACTGTGAGATAATGACCTGAGCTGAAACCTGGAGAAAGATGCTCAACTGACTGAACCACCCAGGAGCCCCCAAATTAATTTATTTTAAATAAAGTCTACTATCAATATGTGAGTACATCATGCATTCATAATAAAAAGGTGATTTTATTTTATAATGCAGACAATGAACACTCTTCTAAGAAAACTATAACAGTTCCGGTTTTGGGAAGATGGCTGGGGAAAAGGAGGCTCCATACTTCCCACCACCAACTGTCGAAGAGTGGAAAGCTAAAGCCAAAAGATTCATAACTTTAAGAGTCTGGGAGGAAAGGAGACAGAGTTTACTAGGAAGACAACAGCCTCAGAGCATGAGTGCAAACTGGGCGAAATAAAAATGGGCAGGGACATGGAGGCATGGAGGGGAGGGAGCCCTTCTTGTGGAAAGACAAAGGGAAGAAAAAGAAATGATGAAAGAGAAAGAAATGATGAAATAGAAGAATTCTCCTCAAAAGAAATTCCAGGTATAAGTGACAGCTAAAGAATTGATCGAAACAGATACAAGCAACATAACTGAACAAGAATTTAGAACAGTCATAAAATTAATCGCTGGGCTTGGAAAAGGCATAGAATACAGCAGAGACACTATTGCTGCAAAGATCATGGATCTTAAAAATAGTTATGATGAATTAAAAAATCCTATAATTGAGGTACATAATAAAATGGAGGCAGCTACTGCATGAATTGAAGAGGTATCGAGGAGAATAAGTGAATTATAAGATGCAATTATAGAAAAAGGGGAAGCCAAGAAAATGAGAGATAAACTGATCTAGAGGTATGAAAGGAGAATTTGAGATATGAGTGATGCAATCAAACAGAACACTATCTATATCATAGGAATTCCTCTAGAAAAAGACAGAGAGAAGGGGGCTGAAGGGGTACATGAACAAATTATAGCTAAGAACTTCCCCAATGTGGGGAAGGAAACAGACATTGAAATCCAAGAAACACAGAGAAATCCCCTCAGATGTAACTTGAATCGATCTTCTGCAAAACATAAAATAGTGAAAATGGCAAAATATAAGGACAAAAAGAGAATTCTGAAAGCAGCTAGGGATAACAGGGCGCTAACATACAAAGGGAGACATATCAGAGTAGTGTCAAACCTATCTACTGATACTTGGCAGGCCAGAAAGAAATAGCAGGAAATCTTCAATGTGATGAACAGAAAAAAATATGCAATGAAGAATCCTCTATCCAGAAAGCCTGTCATTCAGAATAAGGAGAGATAAAAGTCTTCCCGAATAAACAAAAATCGAAAGAATTCGTCACCCCTAAACAAGACCTACACGAAATCCTAAGGGGGGGGAGGTGCTCAATGAGGGAAATGTTGCAAGGAACACAAGGTACCAGAGACACCACTACAAACATGAACCCTACAGAGAACACAATGACTCTAAACCAATATATTTCAATAATAACACTGCATGGACATTGACAAAATTCTCCAATCAAAAGACATAGGGTATCAGAATGGATAAAAAACAAGATCCATCTATTTGCTGTCTACAAGAGTCCCAATTGAGACCTGAAAACATCTTCAGATTGAAAGTGAGGGGTTGGGGAACTATCTAACATGCTACTGTAAGTCAAAAGAAAGCTACAGTAGCCATAATTATATCAGAAAAACTGGACATTAATGTAAAGGTGATAACAAGAGATGAAGGAAAGCATTTTATTAATAAATATAGGGTCTAGCCATCATAAAGAGTTAACAATTATAAATGTCAATGCACTGAATTCAGGAGAACCCAAATAATAAAACGATTACAAACATAAGCAATCTTACGGATAAGAATGTGCTAATTGCAGGGGACCTTAATACTACACACATAACAATGGATAGATCAGGTAGACCGGAAATTACTAAAGAAACAATGGCCCTGAACAACACATTGAACCAGATGGACTTGACAGATATATTTAGAACTCTACATCTCAAAGCAGTAGAATTCGCTTTCTTCTTAAGTGCACACGGTACATTCTCCAAGATAAAACAAATACTGAGTTAGAAAGCAGCCCTCATTGAATATAAAAGAATTGAATTCATACTGTGCATGCAATTTATTCCTCAACACATCTCCAAAGGCAGGGAAATCAAAAGAAAAAATGAACTATTGGACTTCATCAAAATAAAACAAACAAACAAAAACGGCACTTCTGCACAGCGAAGGAAACAGTCAATAAATTTAATAGGCAACGGGTGGAATCGGAAAAGATAGTTGCAAATGACATATCGAATAAAGGGCTAATATCCAAAATCTATAAGGGACTCACCAAACTCCACACCCAAAAAATAAATAATCCAGTGAAGAAATGGCCAGAAGACATTAACAGACACTTCTCCAAAGAGGACATCCAGATGCCCAACAGAAACATGAAACGATGCTTAGCATCCCTCCTCATCAGGGAAATACAAATGAAAACCACACTGAGATGCCACCTCACGCCGGTCAGAGTGGCTAAAATAAGCAAATCAGAGAACTCTAGATGCTGACAAGGATGTGGAGAAACGGGCACCCTCCTACATTGTTGGTGGGAATGTAAACTGGTGCAGCCCCTCTGGAAAACAGTGTAGAGGTTCCTCAAAAATCAACCATAGAACCCCCCTACGACCCAGCAATAGCACTGCTAGGAATTTACCCAAGGGATACAGAAATGCTGAGGCATAGGAACACATGTACCCCAATATTCATAGCAGAACTCTCAACAATAGCCAAAACATGGAAAGAGCCTAAGTGTCCAGCAACTGATGAATGGATCAAGAAGATGTGCTTTCCCTGTACAATGGAATAGTACATGGCAGTGAGAAAGAATGAAATCTTGCCATCTGTAGCAAAAGTGGGGAACTTGAGGGTGCTATGATGAGCGAAATAAGTCAGGCAGAGAAGGACAGTTACCATATGTTTTCACGTATAGGTGGATTAGGAGGAACTTAACGGAGGACCATGGGGGAGGAGAAGGGGAAAAGTAGTTTGGGGTGAGGGAGGGAGGGAAATCATAAGAGACTTTTGAATGTTGAGAAGAAACTGAAAGCTGATGGGGGTGAGGGGAGAGGGGAAGTGGGTGATGGACATGGAGGAGTGTACTTGTTCGGATGATCATTTGGTGTTAAATGGAAACAAACTTGACAATAAAGTAAGAAAATAAAATTAAATTAAATAGAAATAAATACTAATCACCCTTCCGTTCAATAATGAGCTCTGTGCAAAAACAAAATATACAATAAATAATTTAACAAATTGTACATGGAGGAATTTCTAAAGAAACAGACTTTACTCAAATCTTTCAACCTCCGACTTGGTAAAATATTAGCCAAGTACCTGAAAGTCAATCATATAGAGGAGAAAAAAAAAGGAATCAGGTACTGAGTCCATCAACTCAAATAAATCATTACTAAGAGACGTGGAATATCATAAAATATGCTCATAAATTCATAATTTACAGTCTCTTTTCTTCAAGAGCTAACTTGGTCCATGCCCCTCCATCTGCTGATTGTGTGGAGCTCATCACAGGATATTTCCCAAACAAAACTGATCCTAGTAACACATGGGGTCTGAGCTTCCAAAGAAAGGAACAAGATCAGTGAGCCTTTGGGAGGGGAATATATCCAGAGTCAGGAAAAAACTGAAACAACTCATCAGTCTTCATCGCTCATCCCAAGAAGAATTCCTGGGCATTGAATGACAACTTCTCCCATACGCTTTAAAGCTTTCATCATGTATTACTGATGAAAATACAAACACCAATTCGTACCTTGGAAACTTGTCTGCTGGACGTGAGAAAAGATTTTAAGTGTGAGGTCCTCCGAGAAAGTTAGAAAGAATCGACAATCCGGAAGATGTTTTGAAAAAGCAGATGAGAAAGAAAGATTGTCCACGTGTATTTTACAGAAGCTTCCTTTCCTCAATCTCAATGAAAGTGTGTTAGCAAGTCAAAGTTACACTGCAACTAATAAACAATCAATAATAATAAAATAATAAAAGTGACAATTCCTAGCATTAGCAGAGTTTGGGTGATGGACCAAGCTGTGCTCTGCATTCAAATGTAGCACCATGTGCCCTTTCAGGATTTCTGGTGGGTTTCCTGTAGACCTTCATTCAGTACTTTGCCCAGGTATTAACCAGCTTCTCTTCTCTGTAGAATCAAGTCAATACTGCACCTTCTAGGGATTATTAACATAACAATCCAACAGAGCTCATGGGCCTTTAAACAACCAAATTAAGACAAAAGGGGAGGACACACACAATTCCAAATTCCTAATTGGTATTTATTTCCTTCCATTTTTAATGACTGTTTTGCTCTTAACTCTCTCCTTAAAAGAACAAAAAGCCGCGCCTTTTGATATCAACCAGATAAACACAAGGAAGTAATGAATGACTTACCATATTTTTTTTGAAGTTCACCTTTAAGAGGGAAAAAGAGAAATGTTAGAGAGTGACACTAAAAATTCTGACAGTTCATTGCTCTGTGACGGTGGGAGTTGGAACGCATGTATTTTGTGTGTGTGAGCCAAGTGCTATGCAAGTGGATAACAAATAAGTACAAGTTTCACCCAAGTGGAGTTACTTGACAGAGTTTTGAGAACCTGTCCCACGATTCAGAAGGGTCTGAGGCATGACCCTCTAACACTGCCCAGGGTGATATTCTCCAGAGAACCGTGTGGCTTGTTGAGTGGTTATTTAGTGGTTCTGAGCTGCCCTCCATTCAAATATCTCCAAACCACAACCTGTAACAGTTATTAAAATATTCTTTTAAGTTTTTCAAAATGTTTCAATTATTATTTCTCTGACATTAAATATTTTAGATATGACCATTGTAGGAGGTCATTCAAAGAGAATGAGAGTAAGGTATATAAATTCCAAATCGTATGCCTGTGCTTAGGAGAGTGAAAAATGTGGATAATTTAAACCCTCATTCACCCAGGAAGAATTTTAATGGAAGAGTAATTGATATGATACACATTATTAATTTTGGGGGTAAACACAGTGGTTCTATACCTAAGCATTTTATGAAATTGTCCACAAAATGTTATTTTATGTCACCACTCAAAGTTGTTAGAGTGCAATTGACTGCATTCTTTATGGTGTATATTACATACCCATGTTTTATTTATTTTGTAACTGGAAAATGGAAACTTTTAATTCCATGTATCTGTTTTATCCCCATCACATCCCCTAAACAACTACCCGTTTGTTTTCTGTATTTAAGAATGGTTTCTGTTTTGTATTGTTTGAGAGTTCGTTTTGATATTTATATTTCAGATGTAAGTGAAATCATAGGGCATTTGGTGTTCCTCATCTGATTTATTTCACTTAGCATTGTACCATCTAGGTACACCCAGGTTGTCTTCAATGACAAGATCAGGCAATGCAGAGATGTGGTTTGGAGAGACCTGGTAATTGCACCATAAACCTAGGTTTATATTGCACCAAAATCCTAAGATATCTAGGAATAAACTTAACAAAAGCGGTAAATGATCTCTACTCTTAAAAGTATAAGCATGCTTGTTTTGTGCTTTCCACGTGCAAGGACTTTCTTTGACCTGCCTAACTGTCCTCTTGAATACCAATAGCCTCATTGCACTGCTGCTTTTTAAGCAAATCCACAACCCCATGAATAAGTCCAATCTCACTTTTTCGTGTGTTCATGGCAACATGAATTCTCTTCCATAACACTATTAGAATATTTGTCCTACATTTATTATTTAAGTCTGGAATTTGCATTTTTCTTAATATAGCAGCTTCCATGAGGAAAGAGAGTCTTTTCTCCTCAGTGTTTCTTAAGCTCTGAGTATAAAGTCGGTAGTCAATGACTACAAGCACAAGAGCTGACTGCCCTCACTGAAGGGGGCGGATGGAAGACCTGAGTCCCAGACCTCAACACCACCAGGTGATGCATCTTTTTCTTCTCCATTTATGCTTACATCATTCCCTGTCATACCAATGCTTATGTTCACTTCTAGAAAAGTAGCAGGAATATATTTTAGTTGCTTCAAACACGTCTGGCTAGTAAATGGGATGTCTGGATTTTGCTTTTTATAATAATGAAAGAACATCAAGTGTGGAATGTTCAAAAATAATGTCACTTACCATTCTCTGTTTCTATCTTCCCTATATAAAGGAACAAACAAAACAAAAGTATGTTAGTAAGTGCCTTCCTATCACTATTCATGGAAAATGTGTCCCAGATCTTGGTCCTCATTTGAAACCAGAGACCAATAAACTTGATGCTCCAGTATATTTTTCTGACAAAGGAAGAGACATTTTTGACTGAATAATAATAATAATAATAATAATAATAATAATGTAACACAACCTAAAACATACTAATTTGACTTGTAAATGAGTTTATATAGATATAAAACAAGATATCACAGAAGGTCTCTTTGGATGAGGACTGATAGTATAGAAAATAGGTGCCAAACACCTACAGATTCTACCCATCCTTTACAAGGTCCTGGAACTGGCTTTCAGGACCTCATTTTGGTACAAGATTATTTATAATATCTGGAAGCTGATAAGTAGAAAATGAAGAGAAAAAACAAAACTACTGAGAACAGAGGATTTCCTCAAAAGGATGGCATCCTTTAACTTACCTCGCATTAACAAGGTGGTGTCTTTCACACACTCAGCTCAAGTAATGTGTCCTTTATCTGAACAACCATAAAAACTCAAGACATGTGTTTTGGAGTTTTAGAAATAAGGAGGTGGTTTCCTAATACACACCTTAAAATGTCCTAAAGCATAGGCTGTTTAGTCATAGAGTCTTGGAGACCTTCCACCTATATCGTAAATTAACATAAACTTATTGCTGATTAGTCCTCCAGAATGAACTCTACATGCCTGCAGATTTAGGGTCAAATGAATTCCCATGGATTTTACCCTCAACCACATGATAATAACTCTTGATTTGAGTACTTCAGAGAAGAGTTATCAAATGTCTTCCCAAGGCCTGTCTTGAGACGTTTGTTTATTTTTTAAGTCTTTATTTACATTAACATAGAGAGGCAAAGCAGAAGAGGAAGGGGCAGATTGAGAGGGGAGTCACAAAATCAGAAACAGGCTCCAGGCTCTTAAGTGTCAGCACAGAGTCTGACTCAGGGTTTGCACTCAGAGACCTGTGATCATGTCCTGAGCCTATGTGCCCAGATGATGAGTCACACAGGCTCCCTGAGAAATTTTTAAAGTAAACAATAATATAGTATGTTACTTGGACAGTACCTAATTCACTTAAATAGCACATTTTTCTTTTCTAAATTTTTAAAATTTTTTAAATTTATTTTTTGAGAGAGAGCGAGTGAGAGAGAGCTAGCGAGCAGTTGAGAGGCAGAGAGAGAGAGAGAGAGAGAGACCAGAAACCAAACAGGATACAGGCTCTGAGCTGTCAGCACAGAACCCAGAACCGTGAGATCATGACCTGAGCTGAAGTCAGACGTCTAACCAACTGAGCCACCCAGGCGTTCCTAGATCAGTACATTTTAAAAATAATATTTATTAAGCGATAACTATAAATGTTAATATAGCACACAAAGTTNACATGCCATGATCTCAGGGTTAATGGCTTGGAGCCCTGCATCGGCCTCTGTGCTGAAGGTGAGGAGTCACCTTGGGATTCTTTCTACCTCTTTCTTTACATCGTCTGCCTGTTTCCACCTCTCTCTCTCTTTCTCTCTCCAAAATAAAAATACATTAAAAAATAAGTAATAGTAGAAAAAACTATAAAGGGATATCTGAATGCTTTTCTGGACCATTAACTATAAAATATCTAATAAACAGTTGAAATATTTCAACAAAGAAGCCACAGTGACTACTTTAAAATGGAAATTGCTTACACATCCTATAATTTGTGATGTTAACAAACACAATATCGCTTTAACTGATAGCTAACTAATCTTATATAGGGAGATCATTTAAAAGAATTGATAGTTTATCATGTGGAAATCAATTGTTAAATTTTAGCTGATCAAGTATATTTTTCTTTGATGTTTGCCTCTAAAATAGAAACAAATACTACTCACCTTTCTGTTCAATTAGGAGCTCTGTGCAAAAACAAAACATACAATTAAAAATTCAACAAATTGTATATGGAGGAATTTCTAAACAAACAGACTTTACTCAAATCTTTCAACCTCCGACTTGGTAAAATATTAGCCAAGCAACTGAAAGTAAGTGCTAGAGCAGAAAAAAAAAAGAATCAGGTACTGTGTCCATCAACTCAAATATCATTTCTAAGAGATGTGGAATATCATGAAACATGCTCATAAATCCATAATTTACAGTCTTTTCTTCAAGAGCTAACTTGGTCCATGCCCCTCCATCTGCTGATTGTGTGGAGCTCATCATAGGATATTTCCCAAACTAAACTCATCCAGATAACACACGGGGTCTGAGCTTCCAGAGACAGGAACAAGATCAGTGAGCCTTTGAGAAGGGAATATATCCAGAGTCAGGAAAAAACTGAAACAACTCATCAGTCTTCATCGCTCATCCCAAGAAGAATTCCTGGGCATTGAAAGACAATTTCTCCCTGACGCTTTAAAGCTTTCATCATGTATTACTGATGAAAATACAAACACCAATTCGTACCTTGGAAACTTGTCTGCTGGACGTGAGAAAAGATTTTAAAATACGAGGTCCTCAGAGAATGTTAGAAAGAATGGACAAACTGGAGGATGTTTTGAAAAAGCAGATGAGAAAGAAAGATTGTCCACGTGTATTTTACAGAAGCTTCCTTTCCTCAATCTCAATGAAAGTGTGTTAGCAAGTCAAAGTTACACTGCAACTAATAAACAATCAATAATAATAAAATAATAAAAGTGACAATTCCTAGCATTAGTAGAGATTCGATGATGGACCAGGCTCTGCTCTGCATTGAAACACAATACCATGTGCCCTTTCAGGATTTCTGGTGGGTTTACTGTAGACCTTCGTTTAGTACTTTGCCCAGGTATTAACCAGCTTTTCCTCTCTGTAGAATCAAAGCAATATTTGCAAACATCAAGGATTATACACATAATGATCCAACAGAGTTCATGGAGACTTACACAACCTAATGAAGACAAAAATGAAGGAAATGCACAATCCCAAACTCCTAATTGTTATTCATTTCCTTCTATTTTACTGATGGTTTTCTCTTAAGTCTTTTCTTAAAAAAAGGCCTGGCCTTTTGATATTGAGCTTAATCCAAGAAACACAAGGAAAGAAAGAATGACTTACCATGTTCTTCCTGGAGTATACCTTTAACAAGGAAAATTACAAATGCATTAGACAGTGAAAGCAGAAATTCTAAGAGTCCTTTGCTCTGTGAAGGTGGTGAAGCACATTACAGATGGAAGTTGAAAACTACGTATTTTGTGTGTGTGAACCAACTGCTATGCAGCTGGGTAAGGAATAAATACAAGTTTCAACCAAATGGAGATACTTCACACAGCTTTGAGAACCTGTACATGATTCAGAGAGGTCTGAGTGAGTCATGACCCTCCAACATCACCCAGCCGATATTCTCCAGAGAATAGTGTGACTTGTTGGATGATTATTTAGTGGTTATGGGCTATCCTCCAATAAAATATGCCCAAAGGACTACACTGTAATAAGTATTATCCACATAATTTCACATTTTTCAAACTGTTCCATAATTATTTATCTGACATTATTAATTATAGATATGTCAATTAGAGGAGGTCCTTCAAAGATACTGAGAGTAAAGCATATATTTCCAAATCTTATACCTATATTTAGGAGAGTGCATTCACCCAGGAAGAATTTTATATTAATGGAAGAATAATTGTATGAAATACTTTGTTAGTTTCTGTTGCACAACATAGTGATTCTTTTTTATTTTTTAATGTTTTATTTATCTCTGAGAGAGAGAGAGGCAGCATGAGCAGGGGAGGGTCAGAGAGAAAGGGAGTCACAGAATCAGAAGCAGGCTCCAGGCTCTGAGCTGTCAGCCCAGGGCCTGATGTGGGGCTCTAACCCAGGAACTGTGAGATCATAACCTGAGCTGAAGTCGGACGCTTAACCAACTGAGCCCCCAGGCGACCCCTGAATTTCATTTTTACTTCTAATTATTTATGTTTGGTTGGTTGAGTGTGTGTGTGTGTGTGTGTGTGTGTGTGTGTGTGTAGGCTTTATTGGAAAGACAGTGTTTTTTAGCTCTGGCTGGGGTGCTGACTTTAAGCTAGGTGCCCTGGTCACAGAAGGTGCCAGGAAAAACTGAACTGTTGTTTGCCTGGCACCATTCATGGCAGTGGCTCCGTGAAGCGGCAGCAATGCCTGCAGCGGCGGTCCCAGCACCCGGTGAAGCAGCAGCAGCGCGCTGAGGTGACTTGGACTCTGTGGACCTGAAGTTCCTACATTCCCTGAATGCACTCAGGTATATCGCTGCTTGACCCCCACGGATCTGAGGCTGCTACACTTCCCCCACCCCACACATAACCCCCTGCAACATGGAAGCAGCAACCTGCGGGACTGTTCAGGGCAGTATAACAAAGCCCGCAGACTAGGCTATGAGAAGCCCTCAGCTAACATCATCCTCAACGGGGAAAAACTGAGAGCTTTCTCCCTGAGATCAGGAACATGACAGGGATGTCCATTCTCAGCACTGTTGTTGAACATAGTGGTGGAAGTCCTAGCATCAGTCATCAGACAACAAAAAGAAATTAAAAGCATCAGAATTGGCAAAGAAGAAGTCAAACTTTCACTTTTCGCAGGCGGTATGATACTCTACATAGAAAACCCGACAGACTCCACCAAAAGCCTACTAGAACTGATCCAAGAATTCAGCATAGTTGCAGGGTACATAATCAATACAGAAATTGGTTGCATTTTTTACACCAACCATGAAGCAACAGAAAGAGAAATCAAGACACTGATCCCATTCACAATTTCAGAAAAACCATAAAGTGCCTAGGAATTAACCTAACCAAGGATATACGAGATATGGAGATGAAACCTATAGAAAACTTATAATGGAAATTGATGAAGACACAAAGAAATGGAAAAACATTCCATGTTCATGGATTGGAAGAATAAATATAGTTAAAATGTCATTACTACCCAAAGCAATCTACACATTCAATACAATCCCAATGAAAATTACACCAGCATTCTTCTCAAAACTAGAACAAACTATACTCAAATTTGTATGGAACCACAAAAGACCCCGAATAGTCAAAGTAATATTGAAGAAGAAAACCAAAATGGGAGGCCATCCCAGACTTTAGCCTCTACTACAAATCTGTCATTATCAAGACAGTATGGTATCGGCACAAAAACAGACACACAGACCAATGGAATAGAATTGAGACTCAGAATTGGACCCAAAAATATACAGTCAACTAATCTTTCACAAAGCCGGAAAGAGTATCCAATGGAAAAAAGACAGCCTCTTTAACAGATGGTGCTGGGAGAACTGGACAGCAACATGCAGAAGAATGAAACTAGATCATTTTCTCACACCCTACACAAAAATAAAATCAAAATGGATAAAGGACCTGAACGTGAGACAGGAAACTATCAAAACCGTAGAGGAGAAAGCAGGAAACAACCTCCTTGACNAGAGAAGGACAGCTACCATATGTTTGCGCGTATAGGAGGATTAGTAGGAACTTAACGGAGGGCCGTGGGGAAGGAGAAGGGGGGAAATGTGGGCGATAGGGGGAGAGGCAAACCATGAGGGACTCTTGAATGCTGAGAACAAACTGAAGACTGATGTGTTTGCGGGGGAAGAGGGGAAATGGGCGTGGAGGAGGGCACTTGTGGGGATGAGCACAGGGTGTTATACGGAAACCAACTTGACAATAATCTATTTGTAAAAAAAAATTATATGCAAAAAAATTAGACAACATAAAAATAGATAAATTCCTAAAGAAATACAATATTCCAAAACTAAGTCGGGAATAAAGAGAAAATTTGAACAATCCACTTAGTAATACTAAAATTGAATTAGTAATTTAAAAACTTTAAAGAAACAAACATGCAAGACTAATTGACTTCAAGGGTAAATTCTACCAGACATCTAAAGAAGCATTAATACTTATTCAATCCAAACTATTCCGAAAAATTAAAATAGGAAGGAAAACTTCCAAATTCATCTTATGAGTTAATTATTTATCCAATACCAAAACCAAAGATATGACCAAAAAGAAAGCAATGCAGGAAGGAAGGAAGGAAAGAAGAAACGAAGGAAGGAAGGAAGTAGATTAATAAAAGACATTCAAACTGGAAATGACACGAAAAATATCCATTCTACCTAAAGCAACCACAAACCACAGTTTAAGTGCAATTCCATCAAAATACCAGTAACACCTTTTAGGAGAACTTGAACAAATCATATTAAAACTTATATTGAATCACACACACACACACACACACACACACACACCCTTAAATGGCTAATGAAATCTTGATAAAGAATAAAGTTGATGGGATCACAATCACAGATTTAATGATAGGTAACAAACTGCAAAAATCAAGACAGTATAGTACTGACACAAAAATAGACAGCTCAGTGGAATAAGATAGAGAACACAGAAATAAACTCTCATTTACATAGACAATCTATGACAAATAAGGCAAGAATATATAATGGAAAACAAATCTTTACGGTAAGTGGTGTTGAGAAAACTGGACAGGTGCATACAAAAGAATGAAAGTGGCCACTTTCTTTCATGACACAGAAATACAGTAAACATGGATTGAAGACCTAAACGTGAGACCTGAAATGATAAAATTCTAAAAGAAAATATACATGGTATTCTCTTGGCCATTACCGTTAGCATCATATTTATGAACACATAGCCTCAGGCAAGGGAGACAATACCAAAAATAAACTATTGGGACTACATTAAGATATAAAACTTTCATCATGAAAGGAATCCATTAAAAAAAACATAATGGCAAACCCATTAATGAGAAGATATTTTCAAATAATATATCCAAGAAGGTGTTAATATCCAATAATTCAAAGAATTTATACAACACCAACAAAACCAAAACAAGCTGAATAAAAAATGGGCAGAGTACCTGAGTTGACATTTTCTAAAGAATACAGATGGTCAACAGACACATGAAAATATGGTCAACATCAGTTGTCATAAACACGTTGCAAATCAAAAGCCCAATGAGGTATCACCCACAGCTGTTGGATTGGCAAATTTCCAAATGATAAGAAATAACAGGTGGTGATAAGGAAGTAGAGTAAAGGGAACCCTCATGCACTGTTGGTGGGAATGTAAATTGGTGTAATCACTGTGGAAAACAGTATGGAGATTCTGCATAAATTTAAAAATCGAAATAGCGTATGATCCAGAAATCCACCACTGGGTACTTACCATCCAAAACGAAAGCACTAATTTTTTTAAAATTTGTTTCAAATCTTTATTTAAATTCCTGTTGAAATACAGTGTCATATTGGTTTCAGGAGTAGAATTTAGTAATTCTTCACTTATATAGACACCCATTGCTCATCACAACCAGTGCCCTCCTTAATGCCATCATTCATTCATTTAGTCTATTAGAACTCCAACTTCCCCTCCAGCAACCCTCAGTTTGTTCTCTACTTAAGAGTCTGTTTTATGGTTTGTCTGTCTCCCCCACACACTATATTCATTTCTTTTGTTTATTAAGTTCCACATATGAGTGAAATCCTATGGTTTTTGTCTGTCTCTGACTTATTTCACCTTGCAAAAGAATCTCTAGCTACATCTGTGACTTTCCAAATAACAAGATTTCATTCCTTTTTATTGCCAACTAATATACCAGTGTGTGTGTGTGTGTGTGTGTGTGTGTGTATGTATGTTTCACATCTTCATTATCCATTCTCCAGTCTATGGGAATTTGGGCTCTTTGCATGATTCAACTGTTGTAAATAATGCTTGTAAATATATCGGGTGCATGTATCCCTTCAAATCAGTATTTTTGTATCTGTTGGGTAAATATCTAATAGTGCAATTCCTGTATTGTATGGTAGTTCTATTCTTAACTTTCTTAGGAAACTCCACAATGTTTTCCAGAGTTGTTTCACAAGTTTGCATTCTACTAAAAGTGTAAGATTTCCCCTTTCTCCACATCCTTGTGAACATCTGCTTTTTCCTGTATTGCTACTTTTGTCATTCTGACTGGTCTGACTACTCATTATAGTTTTGATTTGTATTTTTTGGAGGAAAAAAACTATATTTATATCGTTTGTCCAATTTGAACTGAATTATTTGTTTTTTGGCTCTTGGATTTGATAACTTCTTTATTTTAGATACTAATGCTTTACCAGATATGTCATTTGCAAATATTTCTCTGCCTGTCTGAATGTTACCTTTTTGTTTGCTGATTTTCCTTCATTGTACAGAAGACTTTTAACTTGATAATGCTCCAATAGTTGGTTTTCCCTTTTGTTTTCCTGGTCTCTGAAGACATCTCTAGTAAGAAGTTGCAATGGCTAATGTCAAAGATGTTACTGCCTGTGTTATCCTCTAGGATTTTAATAATTTCCTCTCTAGTATTGTGGGAGCCTGACCGTGACTATAAGAAAGCGTGGTTAGGGACGCGGGGATGTTCCTGCACACGGGGTTCCCTGCCTGGGCAAAG